>NC_056623.2:42701280-43001280 GCF_002870075.4 Lactuca sativa
CCCGGCATCGGACGAATCTGGCATCAGGCCTCGCCCGGTATCGGACCGAACTCCGTCATCGGGCCCCGCCCGACATCGGACCAAACTCCGGTATACATATAACATATCAACAAGCATATAACATAAACACATAACATACCATATAAGCTAAACCTTCCTCGGGCTTGCCCCGACATCAGACCAAAATCTGGAAATATCACACATAAAATATAAACTAAACATTCCCCGGGCTTACCCCGACATCGGACCATAGTCCGGAACACATAAACAAAAACATGAAAGAATCACGAAGACATCAAGCATAGAAACATTCCTCGTGCTTTCCCCGGTATTGGACAGGAGTTCGGATCATATAATCTACATCGGGCTAACCCCGACATCGGACCTAAGTCTGGCATGTGCTAACATACATAAACGGGCCGACATTGGTGCCTTCAACTCGTTCCTACCAGAGGAAAACTCACCTCTCAAGCTGACTGCTGAAATCTCGAGTGAGGAAATCTCTGATTGCTGCTCCAACGACTCCCTGACTATCATTATCAAAATAAACACATAGTCAAAAACAAAGAATCCTTCTAAGGGTAAAATGACCATTTTACTCCTGGTCAACGTCAATGCTCGGGTCAAAGTCAACACTGTAAGTTAACCCAACTCGCTGAGTTGCTCCATCAACTCGTCGAGTCCTAGAACCCTGAAATTGCGATCTAACTCGTCAAGTCACTTCCTTAACTTGCCGAGTTCCCTGGATACTCATAGTCGCGATTTGGCGAATCAACTCGTCGGGTCCCTTCATAGACTCGTCGATTTCTACCATAATCTGAAACGGGACAACACGACTCAACTCGTCAAGTTCCTCTATGGACTCGACGAGTTCCCTTGTCTGTTTGGGCCATCTTAATGGGTTAAGCCCCAACTCTTCAGATATAAGCTTCTTACTTCATCTACACACTGAAAATGCCATTTTAAGGGTAAAGTTTCCAACTTTACCCTCTAATAATCCTTCCTAGTGGGTTTAGACAAAACCCTAATTCCTTAGGACATAGATCTTTTTCCAAAAGCCTTATTACTCCAACCCAAAACATGAAAATCGAGATCTAGGTCTAAACACCCAATGAACATGTAAAGTCTCAGACTTTACTTCTATGCATGGTCTTTTGGGGCTTAAAAGGCCATAATAACGTCTTTAAGCTTGCATGGGGCTTCCATGGTCATAAAGTTTGCACATTTATGCCATGAAACCCCTTCTAGATCCCATATCTGAAAGGTAAGCCACTTGGGACGTCCATGTCCCAAAGATCAAGATTCTTGAACCAAAACCCTCATAAAATGGAACTAAGGAGATCTAATGGAATAATAGTCAAGTTAGAGACTTGATTACCAAAAATGATGAGGATGGAAGGAAGTCTCTGGATCTACTATCGTCTCCTTGAACCTTCTAGCTCATTCTTCTTCTTCAAGCTTCAAGAACACACAAAGATTACCACTAGTACAAAAATGGGTTATGGTCACACCAAAAAATTATGACCGTATGCTTATAGCCTCACTTTTTTTTTTCATCGGAAGTGTCACCGAAGGTCGTGCCATTTTAGGCACCATACGACCACTTAAAAATTTAGTGGCTATATCATATGAAAGCATGTGGCCATAGTATAAAAGTGTGGTTATTGAGTACCAATATTTTTGGTGTAATCAAGCATTTCGTCCATTAAGTGTGACTAGAAACGCTTTATAGACATACAAACGTTTTTTTATAGTGACTATTGCTCATGCAACAGCTACATGAGTTTATTGTTAGTGTGACCTTGGCTATTATTTAGTCACAAAAATGACAGTTTATTGAGTCTTTAGTCACACCGATTTAGGAAAACCGTGGCAAAAGTGTTGTTGTAATCAAACATTTTGCCCAATAAATGTGGATATAAATTCCTTCTAGACACACTTGCGTTTTTTTATAGTAACTATTGTTAATCCAACAACCACATTAATTTATTGTTAATATGAGATTTTCTATTATTTAGTCACAAAAATGATTGTTTGTTGAGTCTACAGTCACATCGATTTAAGAATATTGTGGCAAACGTATTGTTCTAGTCAAGCATTTTGTGTCATAACTGTGGCTATAAACTCTTTCTAGACACACAAGTGTTTTTTAATAATGACTATTTTCCATCAAATGGTCATACTAATATTTTTTCATTGTGTCATTAGCTATTATTTAGTCACAAAAATGTTTGTTTTGTGGGAGTTTAGTCACATCGGTTTAGGGAAAGCATGGTCAAAAGTGTTTTATAGCCACACAATTGTTTTTTTTTTCAAATAATGATCATTGCCATCATTCAAACATACATGTATGTGTAAGTGTGACTATTGTATATCGTTTCGACATAGAAAATCAATCAAACGATGACTTTAATTGTTTTATAGATACACAAATGTTGTCACTATGGCTACTGTGTAATGAGTTTTTTGTTATATCATGACAATTAGTAACATTTAGTCACATATAAGAAATTAAACTGTGACCATAAAATGTTTATATACGTATGTTTTTCTTTTATTATAACTATAATTTATTTTTAGTCACACACTAGAAATTAAAATGTAACCATAAAATACTTATATTTAAAATGTTTATTTGTTTATCATGACCATTGTTTACATTTAATCACACTTAATAAATTAAACAATAACAGTAAATTGCTTATAGTCACATTAATTTATTTTAGCATGACTATTGCTACTTGTAGTTACACAAAAAAATTGTGACCATTAAATACTTATAATCACTGTTTTTTTCTTTTATCATTATTATTTTTATTTTTAGTCACATATTTATATTTTAAAATGAAAATATACAATACAATGTAATTGAAACAAATTTTTATTAATAATAATTCAAAATTCTTATATCAAAACAAATCCGAAATTATCAAAAACAAAAAAAGTATAAGCAAACATTAAACCTAAAAAAATAACTTTTATATTGTTTTCTTCATAACATTGCTCCTTAGCTTGCTTTATCTTGCTTTATTCCATGTAGTGTTGCATAACTTATCTTTTCCTTCTAATATTTTTTCATTTTATTCGCTTTAGCTCCTGTGTTCCCATAAGTGCTATATATATTATAAAAAATAGTGTCCAAAACCAATCAGGTCCTGCAATTAATGAAATGGACAGAAACTAAGAGTTTATCATGCAGTTGTTATTAAACTAAATAAGCTTCAATTAATAGAAAACACAAGCATGAGATTATTACAATAGTTTCATACCTTCTTAATCCATTGGGACCTTTGCAAAGAAGGACTTGTGGAGATAATCACGAACATCACCAAGTAATAAACTACTTTGTCAACCTAAAACCTGTGAAGTTTGAAGAGATCATGAGATGGGCAAATGTTTATCAAGGGATGTAGGCAACGTTTTCTATAATCAAAAGAAAAAACAGAAACCATGGCTTAGTATAACCAAAATAAAGGAAATACATGTCAAGCTAGAACCCAAAACCTAAATAACATCACTATTTCATTCAAGACCTTATCCATTTTCATCTAGCTCTAAATACCCTTTTTCAAACCATGCAGAACACATATCAAAGAGATTGTTAAAAATCATATATGATTCGTCGTAGTATTTATATGTTTTTTTCCTTAAACAAAGTTACCGGTTGTGGCTTCTAAACAGTCAACATCACCAACTCTTCATCTTAAATTCAATGGCTAAGTTCAATTTGAGATCAGAAGAATAACTTGCACCATCTATTCCAATTTCTGCATTTCACACAAAGCAAAACTTTAAATCAGACTTCAAATAAAATAATAACAATTGAATCAAAAACCTTTCTCTTTTAACCAGAACTTTGTTTGGAAAATATAATAACTTGAGAACTAGAGGTATATTGAGATTTCCTGCCCATTTAGCCATTAGATCAAAGAAAAAATGGTTTTCACTCAAATCGTGTACTTTAATAATACCTGAGAAGTTTTTTAAAAACAAAAGAATAAACAACATTTGAACAGAGCAACCGATCCCATGTCATGTTATGGAAGAAAAAACAAAACATAAACCGTCACTATAAAATATATATATATATATATATATTTTAATATTATTATTATTATTATTATTATTATTATTTGTTTACACACATAGCAATTATAATGTAACCATAAACTACTAATAGTAATATCTTTTTAGTATTAGTATGACCATTGTTTACTTTTACACGTACATACAAACATAAACCGTCACTATAAAATAGTTATATACGTTTTTTAATTAAACCATGATCATAAATTAGTTATAGTTACATGTTCTTTTTTCTTTTATTATTAGCATTGTTATTTTTTTAATACACATAAACAATTAAAATGTGACCAACAACTACTAACCGTCATGTTATTTTGTTTTACCATCGTGTTTACTTTGACACACAGAAAAACTTAAATCGTCACCATAAATTACTTATAGTCCAAAGTTTTCCCTTTAAACTGTGACCATAAATTATTTAAAGTCACATTTTTTACCTTTTATTCTTAGTATTGTTTACTATTTGACACATATAAACAATTAAACTATGACCATAAACTACCAACAGTCACATATTTTTTGTTTTAGTATGAACATTGTTTACTTTTAGACACATGTAAAAAACTTAAACAGTCACCATAAAATACTATATTCGTATGTTTTTTTTATTAAATCATGACCATAAATTACTTACAGCCAAATATTTTTTTCTTTTACCATTAGCATTGTTTATTTTTTTTCACATACCAATTAAACCGTGACCATCAACTACTAATAGTCTTACACACACACACACACACACACATATATATATATATATATATATGTATGTATGTATATATATATATATATATATATATATATATATATATATTTGTGTTAACATTACCATTGTTTACATTTCGACACACATATAAACTTAAACCGTGAACATAAAATATTTATAGTTACTAGTTTTGCTTATTTTAGTGACTAATAAACACTACTCTTTGGTCACACAAAATAATTTATATGACCATATATATTAGCCTTTAGCCACATCAAATTCATGTGGCTAATTAAACTTTATGATTTAGACACATAAACAATTGCTTCAAATAACCATATATGTGTCTATCATGTTAAATAAAAAGAATCACAAAAATATTCCAAAAATCAAAGAAATGTCATGGCAGTTGGTCACTTTAGCTACATTTTTCGATAGTGGCTAGTAAATGTCACATTTTTTATTAGAGTGTCGCTAAAGGTTTTAAAATATTATACAATGGTCACATAAATCAATAAAAGGTGTATCTAAAGCTAGGCTAGAATTTTATTAATGACCTTTGGTCACTGAAACAAATGAAAGTGTGGCAGGTCTGTTTCAGGCAAAGTGTGACCATAGGTGATTTTTGTACTAGTGTACTCAAAAATGGCTCACACACTCACAAAATGCTCTAGGGTTTCGTGGCTTAGGGTTTGGGGCTTGGAGGCTGGAAATAAAGCCATAAGGTGGGGATTAAGATGCCTAAATAGAGTTCAAATCCCGAAATTAGGGTTTCACTCTGGCAGACCTACTCGCATCGCCGAGTTGAGGGCTCTCAACTCGTGGAGTAGATTGCTTAAAACCCCGCGTCCAATCTCGTTCCTACTTGACGAGTCTGGGGCTTCCAACTCGTTGAGTAGCTCTATAAAAATGAATAAATTATAATTAAATGCGTACCAGGAATCAGGTGTTACAAGGACTTTCTTGTCAAATCGTGAATTAGGACTTTACTGTAAAAAATATAAATTTTAGGACTTTCTTTTCAAATCGTTGAAAATATTGGGACTTTAGTGTGTGTGTCTATATATATATATATACCTTTTTTGGTTAGACATTTAATGATATGATAGTCTTTAAGCATAAAAGTTAGTGGAACCTGCTCTGGTCAGGTAGATCCTATTGAAATCCTAAACATTTGCTTCTTTTTAAATAGTTTCTTTTAATCTCAACAAACCGACATTGAAAAAAATGAAGATAATCAAGTAAGAAAGAAAAAATCAGGATTGTGTTGGCTTTTAGCAATCCTAAAAATGGAGAATTAATAAACCAGAAAAGATGAAATCGCCCTTCTTACCCTTCTCCACATTCATACCCTTTTGACTAGACGTGTGGTGTTTGTGTTTGTATAACCTGCTCCCTCTTTTCAGTTCAGGATTTGACGGCAAACCATGAAGAAAGTTTTACAAGTCTTCTCACTCTCTCTTTTGCATATGTTACCCATGATCGTGATTGTAGTAGGGTAAGAATGATGATGGTAAGAAAAATAATGGTGTTGCGACGAAAATCACAATTAAAAGTTTTTGGGCTACGAATTGGGTCTCACGAGGCTGATAAAATTATTTGTTTATAGGGAAACCAAGACTATACACCAAAGTCTCAATATTTTCAACGATTTAACAATAAAGTCCTAAACTTTATTTTTCTGACAGTAAAATTCTAGTTCATGATTTGACAAGAAAGTCTTAAACTTTATATTTTGACAGTAAAATCCTAATTACCGACTAACCGGCAAAAAATGGTAAAAGTATCAAAAACTATCGGTAGTTAGAACTTTATTGCAAATAAAATAAAGTTTAATAATTTCTTATCAAATTGTTGAAAATATAGAGACTTTAGTATATATATCCCAATTAAAATAAGGTTTCTTTTGGATAATACAATACTTTAGGCAATTAAATATAAAATAAATATGTATATTGTATTTAAATGTTTTAATTGAAAACAGTTAAAATTTTCATCCAAATCTAATTCCTTTAATTAAACAAGTTAGACTTGTGACCTTTTTAATTAAATAGAGTTTGACAACTCAATCGAGTCTATTTTGGATTGGGTTGAAATTGGACTTTTGATCAATTTTATTTATGATTACTAAAATTATTCAATATTATTATTTATATTTTTTTAACATTCAAAAGACATATTTTTATGTTAGATATATTCATTTATTTATCTAATTATGTTATCAAAATAGAAATTAAAAAGGTTTTAACTAGAAGTATTTTCAATCGTCGATATCATACATAACTTTATTATATTAACCATATTATTTTCTTCTAACTTTACCAAATAAAATATTATCACTTAACATTTTTCTCTAATCATTGACCACTATCACAACTTTTTTGATATTAACTAACTTATTTTTATCTTTATGAAATATATTATAAAGTTACCCATCTAATTTTTATTTTTTTAAACATAGTTAATATTTATAAAATTAAAAGGCATCTACCTATAACATTAAATGAAATCAATATATTATAATACACCAAAATTAAATTAAATACTACTACATATAAACTCTATATTTTGTTTTTATTTCATGGCATGATATTACGTATATAATTATAAAAATAATATGGTAAAAATATCATGACATTACGAATTTAATATTTAATATTAAAAATTAAAATTGAACAAGAAAATTTTCATACAAAACATAAAACTATACAAAGTATCTAACAAAACAAAAATAATTAATATTATTAACTCAAAAATAACTCATTATAATTGAATCACTGAACCACAAAAATATAAAGTTAAAAGTTAAAACTGTGTTAGACATAGACAATGTGCTATCACAAAAGTAAACTCTCATAACTCCTTTTTGATATTTTAGGATAGAGCTATGTGTTAAAGTTAGACACAAACTTAAACTTCTACAAGGTCACACACCACACATGGTCGACCACACATGAGACATAGTTGACCGTAAGGTTTCTAACAGATTTAACATTCTTTTCAAAGAAATTTGATTATTTTTCATAATAAAAACTTAGTTACGATTCCTTAAAGGCAATAAAGCATCTCATTAAAAATCCATTTAGACTTGGAGGAGTGGCCGGCAAAAGTGTTTGGCATATGTTCGGCAACTTCCGCGCACACCATCTCGTTATGGTGGCATGCCGAGGATTTTGGGGAACGGCATTTGAATGCCGATGAGAAAGGAGAGATAGAGAGCCAATGAGAGAGGAGAGAGAGATAAAGGGTTAAAGGTTATTTCTTTTCTTTTTTCTTTTTTCTTTTGAATTTTTTTCTAAAAGAATCAAATTTGTGTCAGCCTTTCAAAATGACATGTTATTTATATTTTGTGACAAAAATGACATGACAATCAGTTTGTAACTTTAAAGTTGATGTGCCAACATGACATGGCACAGGATGAGATTTAGCTCGGCAAGCTCATGGCATGCATTGTATATACTGTCCCCTATTCGTGCCATGGCATGAAAAAAAATAGGTTTGTGACATTAGGTTGACGAGGAGAGATGAGAGATAATGTGCATGTGAGTATAATGTCCTTTTTTGTACTTTTATTTTTCAAACTTTACCAATTTGACAAACTTTTGAAAATGATATGTCATACATGTCTTTTAGCAAAAGTGACATGGTGGTGAGGTGATTGTTAAAAATCTGATGTAGGAGCGTAACATGTCATGCATCACTCCCTCCAACATTATAAAATTCAAATTATCATCAATAATATTTTTATTAAACTCTCATATTATGTAAAATAATATTTAATTCAAATAAAGGTTGTCAAGATCTCGATCATGATCGTAAGATCTTAATATCCTACCTATGAAAATCGTGTTGAATCGTAATAGGATTGCTTCATATGTAAGATTCCACATAGGATCATAGGATCAGGGACCGGGATCCGATTCGATCCGACCACTTTATGAAAATTGACAATTGTTAATTTGAATTTTTATAATTTTACCCATTTATTGATTAACCCAATCTTCTTACCCACGTGTCAAATCAAGAATAACCTTATTCAATACCTATTTTATGAACTGTAAACTGATTACTGATTGATAATGTTTTTTCCCCTTATCGATTATGGTTCTTATTAAGAACGGTAAATTGTAAAGTGATTGACATTTTGATGGGATCTTAGTATCCTGATCTCAATCTTATGATCCCGTTCTTGCAAACCCAAAAATGATCCTACGTAGGATCCGAATCTTAACAATCTTGATTCAAATATTATATAAAGAGTGAATGATATTCTAATGATGACGCTAGATCATTAAGAGGATTCATAATATCTAGATTATTGAATAGAATATCTTGAATATTATCCTTGCCTCGGTAGACAAGAATAGAAGGAATATATATATATATATATATACACACACACACACACAACGTCGTTTGGGCCGACTGATTACACTAAATAAAAAACTATACATGTGGGCTAATATACTAAATACAAATATACTAATATCATCACATAGTTTTATCTAGAGAAGATTGAAGGGAATTCAAACTGGAACGAAAATTCATGAATAAAATCGTAGGTAGTCCTTTGGTGAAGATATCACCATACTGATTGGGGGATGGAATGTAAAGTATGTGAATGTGGCCGAGAGAAACTTTGTCACAAACAAAGTGGATATCAATCTCAAAGTGCTTTGTTCTTTGATGTTGAGCTAGATTGGAAGACATATGGACCACTCTAACATTGTCAAAGTAGAAAATGCTCGCATTAGAAGTACGACAACGTAGCTCAAGTAAAATATTACAGATCCAAGATGTCTCTATAACGACGTTGGCAACATCGAGGGTACTCGCCTTCAGTAATGGATTGGGAGATAATACCTTGTTTTTTGGAGGACCATGAAATGAGGTTGTTCTTGAGAAAGACATAATATCCAGAGTTAGAGCGACGAGTGACTGGACATCCCCCCAGTCAGCATCAAAATAAGCAATTAAAGACTTGTTGGGGGGTGCATGTACCTAAAGTCCGTGATCTAAAGTACCATGCAAGTGTCGAAGAATCCTTTTAGTTCGTAGAGATGGACTACACAAGAATCATGCATGTACGTACAAATTTACTGGAAAAAAAAATGCAATGTTAGGTCTCATGAAGGTGAGATACTGGAGTGCTCTTGGAAGACTGCAGAATAGGGTAGGATCTGAAACTGGAGAGCCGGTGGAGTCCAGTTTGTAATCTGGTTTGGTAGGAATGCAACAAGGATTACAGTTCATCATGTTGGCTCACTCAAGGATCTTCATTTCATACTTCTGTTGAGATAAGAATAGACATGCAGATGGGCGAACATCAAAGTACCCAAAAAATAGTTAAGTGGCCTAAGATCTATCATGGCAAACTCATGGATGAGTTTGGTTGTGATCTGCTGAAGAATACCTATAGAAGATGTTGTAAGAATAATATCGTCGACATATAATAATAAATAGGTTCACACCTCAGCAGTGTACATGATTAATAGAGATGGATCTGTACGATTGTGTTGCTAACCAATCGTCAGGGCATGCGGAGAAAAATGGTGGTACTAGGCTCTATAGGCCTACTTCAGGCCATATAACGATTGCTAAAGATCACATACTTGATCTGGAAACTGAGTGTCTTGAAATCCAAGCAGCTAATGCATATAGATGATCTCTTGTAAGTGATTATTAAATAAACATAGTCTTCACATCAAGCTGGTGAATTGGCCAATGTCTCGAAATCATAATGCTGAGAATAGTGCATATGGTATTCGGTTTAACAGCCAAACTAAATGTATCATCGCAGTCGATACCATATTGTTGACTGCCTCTGTTTGCTGTAAGTTTGGCCTTGTAGCGAGAGAGTGCCATCTGCATTAAACTTATGGCAGAAAAACCATATAGATCTGATAATCTTTACCCTTGTGGATCACAGAACAAGGGTCCAAGTCACATTCAAGATAAGTTCACTATACTCTTTGCGCATGTCCTGGTGCCAGTCAGGCCCTCAATAGCCTGTAGGTACGACCATAGGATATAGGAAAAAGTGGAGACATGAAGATTGAGTTAACGAATAGGTTTGGCTAACCCACTTTTTAGACGAGTGTTCTTGTAATCAAAGGGAGGGGTGATGGAGTGGGTTGGTGGATGTTAAGGAGGAGGAAGAAGAGGGGTCCCGTAAAGGATGGATTTGAAGGTGTAGAAGTAGTGGGGAAGTGAGATGAGGATGGATTTGGTGCAGATGAATCCATAACTGTATGGGTTGGGTCAGGTGAATGATGAGTAAGGGGTGAGGAAGTATAAAATCGAAATGGTGAAGGTGTATCTAGTATGTCATCGACAATATCATATGGTGGAGCATCATTTGGGGTGACAACTTGGAAGGGAAATGTGTCTTCATGAAAAATAACATGACGAGAAAATATGATCTTGTGGGTTTAAAGATCAAGACATTGCTAGTCGTGATGATGGTTTGGGTACCCAAAAAACACATAGTGATAATCGTGGTTCAAGCTTGTTAGAGGTGGTGAGTTGAGGGAAACAAAGACACTCGAATATGCAAAGGTGTGTATATGTGGGGCGAGTTTGAAATAGTCGAAAATGGGGAGTTTTGTTTTTAATGGATGTAGATGGTAGGATGTTTAGGAGATATGTAGCCATGTGAAGGGCTTCAACCAAATAGGTGTGACATCCCCCACTTTTCCTAACCAATTAAAACTTTTTCTTTGCGTTTTAAAATAATTAGTTGTCTATGTTACAAAAGATCTCAGTTTAATAAAGCATTTTGAGATAACAAATATTGTTTCATAATAATAAAATACCAAGGATGTCGTAATTAATATCCAACATAGATTACAACGTAAATACCTAAAGGTCCTGAAAACAATTATAAAATCATCTCTTATTTCACTCGGCATCCTAATTAGCTTCCCACAACCATAGTTCCGCTACCTTTGATCCATATAAACTGAGTGGGTTGCGTTTGGGAAAACCTAGTGAGATACATAAGGTTTTCAACCCATAATAATTTAATGATATTAAACTATATTAATAATCCTACAAAACAAATATTTCCAAACAAAATAGATATATAAATCCAACGTACATATCTATAAGAAACTCTACACATACATAACTAGTCCAAACGAGTCTTAAAAATCATAGTTCGATAATTATCTGTAAGAATCACTTTACCTGATGTATCGTTTGAGTAACTGTTTGACTACACAACTAAGGGAGTCCTTGGACAGTGTAAGTAATTTAAAGGTTACCAATGTTCAGAGTATTTGATAAATATGGTATCCCATTTTATCTATATTTGTGGGTTATAAGTCCACACTAGTGACGTAATTCACAAGACCGTCTAGAATAATCAAGTATTGCCATCTTACTCTAGTAGATGAATCAGACATACCTACCATTAGTTCGAATCAGACACACCATTTATAGTTGTCTAAAAAGAAGATGACTATTACATTCCGCTTTAATCTTACATGTTACCCAACTATGACACTATTTGATTATTCAACTTACTTCGAACTAAAACATCATTTATAAGTCTTAATTTATAATTAAACAAGACTATAATAAAAGAAATCGACTTCAAATAAAATTTGTTGATCATATGATACTATTATAACTTAGTACATAAAATCAACACAAAAACATAGATAGTAAACGGTTAATATATATAATTAATATTTTGAGCAATAAATACTTTTATTATAATTATGCCCTTGAAAGTAACTACGTACTCACCTTTTTAAAGGTGAAAGACTTTTGGTTAAGTCTACGCTCCGATTAAAACTTTATAATTTTCTTTAAAAAGATCAAGATATATATGTTACTACATTTTAGTCATCATTTATAGTATTCGTGATTATAATTAAAGTTTCTCAGATTTATCAATAATCACAAAAAGAATACTGATTTATAGCTAATGAGGAACAACGATGTAAGATCGTATCAAAGGTAGGATCCGTTTGGCATATAGAGTACACTGTTTGAAAAATCATCTTTAAACACCTCACGGAACTAGCCTACACTTCACTCCCGTAAGTAGATCGATCAGTATACCGACAGATATTACTGATAAATCTTATTTATAAGTTCATAATAATGATTATAAACATAAATATAAGTTATACTCAAAGTACGGTAAGCATAACACAACTTACAGGTTATTTAACGAAAAACCGGAAATTACGCGGGCAGAACTTTGAAACCGGAAGCTCTATTTATCCGGGCTCTGTAAAGCTTCACTAATAACACATAAGAACTAGTAAAATAGGTCCTCGAGAGTTTGGAAGAATTTTAGAAGTGATTTTTGGTGAAATGAGATAAAAAAACACAACTATTTATTGCATTTCTCAGGGGGCGCGTCGTGCCCTGTACACGTGTCATCATCTGATTGAAAGGCACGGGGAAGAAGGGTGCAATCTGGTCGTGCCATGTGTTAGCCATCCACGGTGCCATGTGTCAAAATCTCGTCGGTTCACATTTATAAATTTTCTAAAAATCGTAACGTTCGTATACGAGCTCCGTTTTCCATTTTCTTTATATCCCCTCCTTCATATCGACGATTACTACAAGTTTAATTTAGACTTCATCAGCTAATTCATACTTTATTTTTCGTTTTATTATTTGAGAAGGCTTACACTATAAATGATGTTGTGAAAATCATAACTTCCTACGAGCTCCTTTTTCGACATTCATTATATCTCCACTTTCATATCGAAGAGTACTACAACTTTCATTTAGATTGATTTGTCCAACAAGAAATTCATTTTCGATTTGATTTTTATGACACATAATTGTATCGTGTCAAACACAAAACTTTAAAAACATCATCACTTTCTTATACGAAGTCAGATTGTGGTGTTCTTTATATCGACGCTTTCGTATTCACCACTAGTACGACTTTCGTTTAGATGATTTATTCTAGATACGCTTTTATTTTTTATTTTTTATTTTTATATTTAGCTTTTTGTTATATTTGTAACCATAATTTTATACAAATATTATATCATTATTATATTTATTTGTATAACATATATAGAATGTCATATACAAATTTGTAAACAGATAACATGTAAGAATATTTCTTATTTGTTTATTTATAATAAAATTTTACATTAATTAGTTAATGTACATGAGGACGATTTTTCTAACGAAAAGTGTGGGGGCTACAATTATCACGTACTAAGGATGATTCCTTTTGGAATTATGCAACAACAAACACTTGGGATAACGACTTTTCATGTCACTTTCTATTTTCTAAGTAAGGTTTAGCCTAACAATATCTTTGCAACACACAAGTACCAAATCGATCTTCTTGTGCCGCAATATTTTCCTTTTTCGATCTACAATCGGTTCTTCCTCCTCAACCAACCTCTTGCTCTCATCAATCCTTAATTCCAAAAGTGGAATCACATCAGGTTCTTCTCTCAATCACTTACTCAAATAACAAACATGAAAGGTGTTATGAAGAACCTTTAGTTCATTTGGTAACTCAAGCTTGTATGCTTGCTTCCCTATCTTCTAAAGTACTTTGAACGGTCAAATGAAACGAGGACTTAACTTCCCACATTTTCCAAATCTTATAAGTCCCATATGTGGAGAGACTTTAAGTAACACCTTATCATCGACCTCAAAAGTTACAAGTCGTTGCTACTTAGTTGAATAACTCTTATGATGATTTGAGCAGATATCATTCTTTCTCAAATAATTTTCACTGACTTTCAGTTTATCAACGGTTTGTTGAACGATTTCAAGACACACAAAGTGTTTTTCTACAGCTTCTGACCAATAAGATGGTGTATGGAACTTTCTCCCGTACAATGCTTCATAAGGAGGCATCTTGATGTTTGAGTGATCATAAATGTTGTAGGTGAATTCTAATAGTGCTAGGTGATCATCCCAATTACCATCGAATTCCAAAGTGCATGCCCACAACATATCTTCTAATTTCTGGATATTTCTTTCACTATATATTTTGTTTGTGGATGATAAGAAGTACTTAAGCATAGCTTTGTAACCATTTTTTCATGCATACTTTTCCAGAATTTAGAAGTGAATCGAATATACATGTCTAATACAATCGAAAAGGGAACACCATGAATCTTGACAATTTATTTTACGTAGGTTTTTGCCAACTTTTCTGTATACCAGGTCTCTCATGCGGCGAAGCAGTGTGCACTTTTCGTCAACCAGTCTACTATAACCCGGATCATATCGTGGCCTTTTCTTGTCTTTGGAAACTTGGTTATGAAGTCCATGGTAATTTCATCCCACCTACCTATATGTATTGGTGAAGGTTCCAATTCCCCATATGGCTTCTGATGTTGTGCTTTCACTCTCGAACAAGTTACACATTCAACCATGTAAGTTGTCGCATCGACCTTCATTGTTGGCCACCAGTAACATATTTTAAGGTCAAAATACATCTTACTGCTTCCCAGGTGTATGTAATACATCACTTTATGAGACTCTTCCATGAGAAGATCTCATATTTTGCCCATCTTTGGCACCCAAATATGATTTTTGAATACCTTTATCCCTTACATGTTAATTTCGAACACTAACGTCTGCCCATCCGTTCTTCTTTCTTCGCATATTTTGCCTTGAGGTGATGGTTGGAACTACTCAAAGACTATGATTGTGAAATACATTACCAACCCAGTAAAGAAAATGTCATAGCTGATGTATTGAGGAGAAAAATGAATTCGGTATGGAAAAAAGCAAGATCGTTGAAGATTGTGGTGATTTCAACGATTATAGGGAAGATCAAAGAAGTTCAGAATACATGATCTTTTGAGTAAAGAGATATTGAAGGCTTTTATGATCTGTAAATATCTTGCACTTAGTTCCACAAAGATAGTGCCTCCAGGCCATTAAGACAAAAACCACCGCCGTAAGCTCTAGAACGTGTGTTGGATAGTTTTGTTCTTCAACCTTTAATTTCCTTGAGGAATAAGACGCCGTTTTCTCTCTTTGGGTAAGAAAACATCCTAATCCAAATCCAAAAGAATCAATGAATATTGCAAAGTCATCAGTTCCTTCCGGTAGGATGAGGATTGGTGCTTCACACAATCTCTTCTTCAGTTCACCTAAGGCTACTCTTTACTTCTTACTCCAAGTGTAGGTAATCCCTTTTCGAGTCAAGGTTGTCAGTGGATAAATAATAGAAGAGAAGTATTTGATGAACCTTTGGTAGTAACCAACTAATCCCAAAAAACTATGAAATTTCAACGGACTCTTTAGTGTTTCCCATATCATAAAAACCTCGGTCTTTGCTAGATTGACCATTATACCCTTCTGGCTAACCACATAACCCAAGAATTGTATTTCTCAATTTCAGAAGTCACGCTAGGAGAACTTTGAATAAATTTTATCGTTTTTCAGTATTTCTAATACTTCTTGAAGGTGTTTACCATGATCTTGATCATTCTTTGAGTAAATCAAAATGTCATCAGTGAACACTATTACTAATTTATCGAGAAAAGGTTTACAAACTCGATGCATCAGATCCATGAATGTTACTGGATAGTTTGTTAGGACAAATGGAATACCAAGGAATTCATAGTGTCGATACCTTGTTCTAAAGGCTATCTTTTTTACATGTTGTTCTCTTACTTTCAACCAATGATAGCCTGACCAGAGCTTGATCTTGGAAAAGAAAGTTGTTCCATGCAATTGATCGAACAAGTCATCTATTTTTGGTAGTGGGTATTGACTCTTTATTGTAGCTTTGTTTAGCTTGCGGTAATCAATACACATTCTAATCGCATTGTCTTTCTTCTTTACAAACAATATTAGAGCTCCCTAGGGTGATGTACTAGGTCTGATGAAACCTTTGTCCAATAATTCATAGATCTGTATCATCAACTCCTTCATATCTGTAGGTGCTAAACTGTAAAAAAATTGCAATCGACATTGTGCGTGGCATTAAGTCAATTCTAAACTCTACATGTCTCTCTGGTGGTAGGAAGATGATTTGGAAATACTTCCGGAAAATCACACATAACTGGTATTTCAGTCGTTGCCTTCTTCTCATTCAACGCATCCATCACATATGCCAAGAATGTTGTACATCCTTTGTTAAGACATCTTTTGGTTTTTATCAATGTAATGATTCCAGACTTCACTCTACTCTTATCACCAAATACAATGAATAGTTCTCTTCCAGGAGGATTGATGTGCGCCATCTTCCTTCCACATACGATGTATACAAGATTTTCTCCTAACCAGTCCATGCCCAAGATGACATTGAACTCGTTTAACTCAAAGGGCAACAGTTCTTTGTGTAATTTGTTTCTGTTTAAGTCGATGGTTATATTTTCCAACTTTTTACTAACAGATACATTCATACCACAAGCTACTTCTACCATTACTTGGTAATTTAGTCTATGTGGTGATAATTTAAGTTTTGCACCAAATTCATGCGAAATAAAGGAGTTATCTACTCTTGAATCAAATAAAATCTTGGTAGGTAATCGATTAACTAGGAATGCACCTGAAGCAATGTCAGTCTCCACTTTGGCTTCATTGAAGGTCATTTAATAGCTTTCACCCTTGGGTTTTGTTGGTAGGATCTTCGGGGTTAGTTGCTCAACTTTCATGTGCCCATGTTCTCTGAAATTATAGCAAACTTTTCCTTTTATCGGGTCGTCTGAAGAAACATGCCATAGCTTCTTGCACTTGTAGCAGGCGACACATCCGCCAAAATGCTTCTTCTTGCACTAGTCACACCACTTTACTTCTTGGTTGCTCCCATATTTGTTGTTGTTGGCGTTTAACTTTGAGAACTTCTTCTTCTTCTTATTCTTCTTCTTCTTCTTCTTCTTGTTTCCTGAGGAACCATCAAATTTTCTCTCCTCTCAAACTTAAGATCCGTCGGTGGACCTTGATCAAGTTTTCAAAAGACTTGGCAACCCGTATGGCTGCCTCAAGAGTAGGTGGCTGATGTACTGGCACAAAGTACACCCATAGTAGTCCCTTCGCAAACATATTGATCTTTGCTAGTTCATCGGGAACAATGTGCTAGGTGAACTACATCTTTTGTGTGAAAGAATTGGTATACTCATCAATGGGCATGTTGCCCTTTTTTAGTGTCAGGAATTAGTTCTCTAGCTCCAACATTTTTGAGTTGAGAAGAACTTGCACTTGAACTACACCAGGAATTCTTCCCATGCTAGTTTTGGTGGCTTGTTAAGGCTAATTGTCTTTCCTAATGTGTTCCACCAACGAACCACTGGACTTTTGAATTGACACACAAAATAAGTGGTATGCAACTTAACTGTGTAACTGTTGGATTAATGTCTAAGTCCGTAACTATATTTGGTATGTACTTGACCCGGTTGTGCATGGTCCTTTTGGGTTGCCTTCACCGAAGCAACTTGACAGTGTAATTTGATGAGAAATAGAGGATAATATGATTTATTAATATATTATAAGAATAATATATTAAAGGAGAAATCATATTTATTTAGTTAGTATTAGTCATAAATTAATTAGGAATTAATTTGGTGACTAAAAGAGATTAATTAAATAAAGGGGCATAAACTGTCAAATGTGTGATAGTTGTGTTTTGGGATGGGAAACCTAATGGACTAAGGGGGGAACGAAATTATGATGAAGGATCATCATAATTTCGTCCAAGGCCTTATTCAAAAAGGTTCCTTTGGATGCTTGGTGACTAAGTTGTCCATTAGGGTTTAGACTGAAACCCTAGCAACCTACAGTATAAATAAGACCCCTAGCCTTCAGTTTTCGGCCACTTGCTTCCCAAGAGAAACCCTAGGCAGAAATTAAGCATCCTCCCTCCTCTCTCAAAGTTGCCTTCTTGCTTGTGATGTTTGTAAGCCATTGGAGAAGTTACACTTGTGACTCTAAGCTCAAGAACAAGAAGATTCAAAGGATTTCAAGCCAATTGAAAGAGGTAACCACTTAGATTTGTCCTTATAGTGTTAATTTCGAATTATGTATGCTAGATCTAGGGTTGCATGTCTTGGACTCATTACATGTATAATAGAGAAGCCTAGATCCAAGCATTAGGGTTTGTATGAGCACATAGGATTGTTCTTATGCATAAAATCCATCAATGGTATCAGAGCCTTGATTGGTTTCTGTTGTATGTGATGTAATTGTCATATTTTTTCTGAAAATCGTTTTTTATGCCTCTGCCCGACTCAACTCGGCGAGTCAGTATCTGGACTCGGCGAGTCCAGGACTTACTCGGCGAGTCTGGGAGTCAGACAGAGTATGTTTCAGGATTTACTTGCTGTTTTGCTGTAGGATTGATACCAAAATCGTTTTTTGATAATAAAATCCGAATTTTATTGTATGCAAATGATTATCCTTACCAAAACAAAAGATAAATTCAAATCTTTTGAATAATAGTTTCTTTATATGATAAATATGGATTATTTTAATTATTTGGTAATTATATTGTGACTAAAATTTGATTAGGTCAAATATAGATAATCATAAAATAAATTGTTTAATTTATATTATTAGTTATTTGATCCCTCGTGTTTTGAAAAGTTCAAAACTTGTCCTCAAGTTTTGAAATTTAAATTTTATGATTAAAAGTTTAATTTTGAATGATTTAAATTTCAAACCCTTAGAATTTTACAAGTTTAAAATTCAACCCTATACTATTATATTATTATAAGATTAATTAATATATATATGTATAACAATAAGCTAGTCTTATCGCTAGTAGGCCTCATTCACGAAGCCAGTCTATAAGGTGGGTATAAGGTTGATGTCTATAAAATGGCGCTTAATGGGTGTACACTCACACCCACCGCTTGCTTGACTGGCGGAGGGTCGTTAGCCGAACGAATAGGATAGGGCACTTAAATCCTCATTATAAGTATAACGAATTTACAAAGTAACTATAATGTTTTTCAAATTCCCAATCTTAGTTACCTTAGGGTAAAATGTGAAAATGATGCTAATCCATGGAATTACACTTTGCACCCTTGTCAATCATTAGTGGAGCATGTGTGGTTAACCGGCACACTAATTTGGGATTGACATTGGTGGCGATGGGTGGCTCGATGTTTATCATAGATCAATGGAGCTTGTGTGGTTTACCAGCACATTGATTAGGTGATAGAGACATTGGGTGCACCATGTTGATTCACATGGTTATTAACGACTTGTTTGCGATCCTCGGTATCCCAGTCGCAAATTTGAAGTGCATATCGAGATTTAAACATGCCATTGAAAAGTTCAATGAATCTCAAAGATCAAGGAGTTTTCAAATACATTTAAAACTTAATTTCCTTTCGTTTTTCATGGTGGAAATTAGTGAATCTTCATTCACTTACCTTCAATATTATTTGCATTTAGATTACGACATCCCTTTTCTAAGTTGTAAATAATGTTGTTGGATCCTATCCCTAATTATTCATTTTGGTGTTTAATTAGGGATTCTTTCTAATCAGACTTGTCTTTTTCTATTTTCAGATGTCGAACGCAAACAACAACACTCCTGCAGCTACTGGTGGATTCTCACTCATGAATTTGTGTGGGAAAATGATCTTTAATGGAAACAACTTCAACGAGTAGATCCGAAACATCCGAATGATAACTCGATACGAGGACAAAGAGTATGTCCTCGACGAGAAGCTTGAAAAGATCAATCCAGAAACTGCCACTGCTGAAGAAATCGCTGCCTTTGAGGCTCATGAACGTGATGCAATGAAGATTCATTACATCATGCTCATGACTATGAACGCAGAACTCTATAAGTCCTATGAGGACATGTAACGCCTGTAGATCAGGGCTAGTCAATTTAGAGACGATAGGTGTCAAAAATGAATTTTTGATGAAAGATTATTTAGAATGAACAATCTTAACTAATTTGTAGTATATGTTACAAGGATTCCGTACATATAAAGAACGCCGAAATCCGAGTTATAACGAAGAAGTTATGACGTGTCGAAGTTTCGCGACTTAACCGGCACGACACAACGCGACGTAAAAAGTGAATTTACGTTAGAGCGATATTTAGCCTTAGCAATCTAAATGAAAGTCGTAGAATACGTTAAACCGTGAGCGTGCATAAAAAGAACGTCCAAATCTGACTTCGTATGAGGAAGTTATGATTTTTCTAAGTTTCGACTTAGCGGTATGCAGCCCGAATGCTCGATTTGAGACCGAGCGGTTTTTAGCCAAAACAATCTAAATGAGAATTGAAGATCTCATTAATTGTAGTAAAACGATAAAAAGATAGGCGAAAATGGACGTCGGATGAAGAAGTTATGATTTTATAACGGAGTTTTCCTGTCCCGGCCTACTAAAAATAAATAATAAAAATAAAGTCAAAATTAGCCGACGAAGTCTAAACGAAAGTTGTAGATTGTAGTCTCACCTACGCGTGGATATAAAGAATGTCGAAAACGGAGTTCGTATGAGGAAGATATGAATTTTTGAAGTTTATTAAATATTTTCGAAATTTAATTTAAATATATATTGGCCGATATTATCCATGGGGGGAGTCAGCGACCTTATCGTCGTTACGCCCCGCGTAACTATGAATTACGCCCCGCGTAAATCGGCCTTCCAGACCCTATAAAAGGGAGTCGAGTGCAGCCGATTCAATTGCTCATTTCTCTTCTTCCTCTTGCGTTTTTGCATCGTTTTTCGTGCAAGAATTATCCTGAAGCCCCGGTATCATTCCCGAGCCCCGAAGCAAGTCCCGAGGCCCCGAAGATCCCGAGAAGTGCGATTCCCGAGCCGAAGCTCTGCCCGCGAGAAGTTCGATTTTTGTGAAGATCTTCCAGATCTACCGAAGAATACTACTTCTACAAGTCGTAGTGCTGTTCGATCATCTTCTGATCAAGTGAGTGTATACTACCTTTCATAAACACGATAATAATACAAGTATGGGTTGAGTGTATTAAGTATATTGTTGTTTATATGTGTGAGCGTGTAGTTACTTTCTTCTAACACATAAATATGAAGTATTTGCTATGAAATACGTGCTATGTGTTTATATGTTATTTGTCTATTTGAGATGGGCATGGAAATTGGAGTTTTATACAGGTGTTAAATGATTTAAACTGTGTAAGTATTGATATCTACAAAATTGTTGGGTAGAACATAGGTAGATGGAATAGTTGGTGACTATGGAGTTAGCGCCTATTGTATAAACTTGGTGACGATGTGACTTCGTGCCTATTTGATGAACCTTGGCGACTATGGAGTTAGCGCCTATTGTTGAGTAAACCTTGGCGACTATGGAGTTAGCGCTTGTTGAGTAAACCTTGGTGACTATGGATTTAGAGCCTATTGTTAAGTGAACCTTGGTGACTATGGAGTTAGCGCCTATTGTTGAGTAAACCTTGGCGACTATGGAGTTAGCGCTTGTTGAGTAAACCTTGGCGACTATGGAGTTAGCGCTTTTCAAGTGAACCTTGGTGACTATGGAGTTAGCGCCTGATAGCTATGGATTTAGTACTTGATAAATAAACTTTGGCAGCAATGGAATTCGTGCCAATTCCTTACGAATAAATGAATGAAGGATAGTTGGTTCTTAGGGTAAAACCTTAAGAAGATAATGGGGATGGGTAATTGGGTTGATTGTTTGTTGATTAAATATAATAATTATATTATTGTGGGTTGAAAACCCTATATGCTCACCAGGCTCCCAAGCCTGAACCACTCAGTTTTCTTTTCATTACAGGTAATGGCACAAGGGTATAAGTTGGTGGACTTGACGAGAGATTTTGGGATTATAGATCAGTAGTTATAAATAACTATTGTAAGATCTATTTTATATTGTTTATTCTTTTGGTCTGTAACGAACATGACATCCCGAGGTTTTATTATTTAATGAAAATACATTCTTTTCGAGAAATGTTTTGATAAATGGTTATCATATTTTATTTTGGGAACAAATTCCGCAACCGTTTTCTTTAAACGATCACTCTGATTTATAAAACAAAGCGTAAACAAATCGGTCTTTTCTGGCCGTGAAATTGGGGATGTCATAGGACATGTATCCATACGAGATGCATCAAGATTTAATTAATAGGTATCACCAAAGCGCGAGGCAAGAGCGCTATGAGATCATCACTAACATGATCACCGTTAAGATAGAGAGCGGAGAATCCTTGACCTCGCATCTGCAGAAGATGTAGAGGTATGTTGATCATCTTCTAAAGTTGAATGTTAACTTTGATGAAGATTTGGCTATCGACATCATTATCCACTCCTTGCCTCCATGCTACAACCAGTTCAGAATGACCTACCACATGAACAAAGAGGAGGTCACCTTGATCAAGCTTCAAGGTTTGTTGAGAATTGTTGAGTGCAACCTAAAAGATAAATCTATTGCATCAAATCCTACTAATTTGGAACCTGTGTTGGCGATAGGGCAAGGAAGAAGTAAGAAGAGGAAGGCTCCATCTAAGATCCACCAAAAGGGAAAGTCCCAAGATGGTTCCTCTTCTAGCGGAACCAAAGCAGGTCCTGCTAAACCTTCCTTTGAGCCCAAGCAAGCTGAGTGTTTTTATTGCCACAAGAAGGGCCAATGGAACTGAAGCTGCCCTAAATATTTGCAGGACATTATAGATGGGAAGATAAAGCCCACCTATGCAGGTATGTATTCTATTAAATCTAACAACTCGTCACTTGATACTTCATGGGCTCTTGATACAGGATGTGGTTCCCACATTTGTTCTGATTTGCAGGGCCTAAGAAGAAGTAGGGAGGTGGAACATGGGAAGATAAACTTGATTATGGGAAATAGAAGATCGTCACCTGTGACCAAAGTCGGATTTTATTCTTTAGTGTTGAGTAATGGGTTAGGATTAGATTTAAATAATTGTTGTTATTCGCCAGATATGGCAAGAAACATCATTTCTTTTCATGGATTATATAGACAAGGTTTTAGATACTCATTTGATAATAGTAATGGTTCTATTAATGTTTATTTGAATGGTGTTTTTTATTTCAATGCATTTCCTTGTAATGGAATATATGAATCCGTGTTGGTTGTAGACAATTTAGGAAATGATGTGTTGAATGTTGATTTGTCTAATAGTTTTGACAAAGCATGATTGTGGCATTGTTGCCTTGGACATGTGAGCAAGAAACACATAGCCCAACTCCAAAAGGATGGAGTGTTGGAGTCATTCGACCTTAGGGACGATGACGTGTGTGAATCTTGTTTGCTTGGGAAGATGATCAAGTCACCCTTTACTGGCACTTGTGATAGAGGTGAGGGTCTATTGGATCTCATACACACCGATGTGTGTGGGCCCTTTAGATCCACCACAAGGGATGCTTGCCGCTTCTACGTGACTTTTACGGATGATTATAGCAGATATGGATATATCTACTTAATCAAGCAAAAGTCAGAAACTTTTGAAAGGTTCAAAGAGTTTAAGAATGAAGTGGAAAATCAGCTGGGCAGGAAAATCAAGATGCTTCGGTCAGACCGAGGAGGAGAGTACCTAAGTCTTGAGTTTCATGACTATCTAAATGAATGCGGAATCATTTCGCAATTGACGCCTCCGAGAACGCCACAATTGAATGGTGTGGCCGAGAGACATAATCGAACCTTGTTGGACATGGTTTGTTCTATGATGAGTCGGGCTTCGTTACCAATAGCTTTATGGGGGTATGCCTTAGAGACGGCTTCCCATATCCTTAATTTAGTTCCCACCAAGAAAGTTTCCAAAACACCTCACGAGATGTGGATAGGGAAAGCTCCCTCATTGGCACATATCAAGGTTTGGGGTTGCGAGGCTTTCGTAAGACGAAAGACTCACGACAAGCTCGAACCTCGTAGAGAGAAGTGTTATTTCATCAGCTATCCACATAAGTCTTTTGGCTATCTCTTCTACAGACCGAGTGACAATGTAGTCTTCGTTGCAAGGAGAGGGGTTTTCCGAGAAAGAGAACTCATAAGACAAGAGGACAGTGGGAGGCAAATTAATCTTGAAGAGATTCAAGAACAAAACGACGAAGGAACTTCTAATAATGGCGCACTCAACCTGCGGAGGAAACTCCTGTTGAACCTGTTGACGAATCCTTACCTCTTAGGCGTTCCAGTAGGGCTAGTGTTCCACCCCATCTGTATGGATTCCATATTACTACTGAAGGGGATACATTTATTAGTGATAGTACACTAGTAAACTTAGACGAACCTAGCAGCTACAAGGAAGCCATGGCAGGCCTTGAGTCTGCTAAATGGAAGGAGGCAATGGACAACGATATTCAGTCCATGTACGACAACCAAGTTTGGAATTTGGTTGATAATGTGTTGGGTCGTAAGACAGTTGGGTGCAAATGGATCTTCAAGAGGAATACATACATGGATGAGAATGTGCACCCAACTGTCTTACGATTGGTTACGAAGGGCTTTACTCAAACTCCAGGAGTTGACTATGATGAGACCTTCTCACCAGTTGCTAAGATAAAGTCTATTAGGGTAATGCTCACAATAGCTGCGTTTCTTGATTATGAAATATGGCAGATGGACGTGAAAACCGCTTTTCTTAATGGAAAGTTGGCTTAGGATGTTTACATGAATCATCCAGAGTGTTTTGTCGATACGAAGCATCCAAATAGAGTGTGTAAGCTTGAGAAATCCATTTATGGATTAAAGGAAGCGTCTCGCAGATGGAATCTTTGTTTTGACGAGAAGGTTAAAGAGTTTGGCTTTCTGCAAAGTGAAGATGAGTCATGTGTGTATGTCAAGGACAGTGAGAGTATAGTAAGCTTCCTCGTATTGTATGTCGATGACATACTACTCATAAGAAACGACATCCCGACCTTGCACGAAGTAAAGTCATGGCTTGGGATGTGTTTCGCAATGAAGGACTTCATAGAGGCTGCATATATTCTGGGAATAAGGATAGTAAGAAACAGAAGTAAAAGAATGATAGGACTCAGTCAGGATACATACTTGGATAAAGTACTAAAGCGTTTTAGTATTGAAAATTCTAAGAAAGGGGAGTTGCCAATCCAAAGCAATACCAAGTTAAGTAAGACTCAATGCCCGAGTATAGAGGCAGAAATAGCTGATATGAGCCAAGTACCTTACTCTTCCACAGTTGGCTCTATCATGTACGCTATGACTTATACTCGCCCTGATGTGGTCTTCGCTTTAAGCATGGTCAGCAGATATCAAGGGAACCCTGATAGAGCGCATTGGATTGTTGTCAAGAATATTCTTAAGTACCTTCAGAGGACCAAGGAATGGTTTCCAGACGGATCGGGATAATTACCGTTCGCAGTCAGGTTGGGTCTTTACCCTTAACAGAGAAGCAGTGACTTGGAAAAGTTCCAAGCAGGAGACTGTGGCTGATTCAACGTGTGAATCAGAGTACATTGCAGCAAGTGAAGCGTCGAAAGAGGCAATATGGTTGAAGAGCTTCATTGGAGACCTTGGAGTTGTGCCATCCATAAAGGAGCCCATGGAGATTTTCTGTGATAATGAAGGAGCAGTTACCTTAACCAAGGAACCAAAGGATCACGACAGATCCAGACATATCGACAGAAAATATCATTTCATTAGACATCGGGTAGAAGAGGGACTCCTCATAGTGAAGAGGTTATCGTCAGAAGATAACCCAACAGATCCCCTTACAAAGGGACTGAACAGGGTTAAGCACTTGCAGCACGCTAGTAGCATTGGGATGAAGGACGATATAAGTTTAGATTAGATAGGAAACATGTAATGGATAAATTTGTACTTGACATTTGATGAATAAATAATGGTGTGTTATTTATCAATAAAGATACTATCTTGTGTTGATTATTTATCTGTTGTTTCAATTTTGCATATTTTGAATTCCGGAATAATAAGATTATTCGAGCAGTCCACAGTCGCTCATATGTTGGAAGTATGTATGAAAGAAGACTGTCATGAATTTGTTTGTAGATTGTCTAAAAGGTCTTAGACATGGCAAAGGTTTGCTACAAAGTTCATGAGTGCTTATGAATTGTGATTTGAGCATTGAAATAAACCCGCGCTTTCTTGTATCACTTCATGGAATTTATCACGAGTGATCGCAAGACGATAATATCATATAATCTTTCAACCTAGAGATATTGTTATTGTTTATTGGTTAGTTGTGCATTGAAAATGCGTAAACGCATCAGTAACTTGATGTTATAAAACACATTTTTGTGTATGATTCAACTAGTGAATAATAAAAGCATATAAGTCGAAGTTTATCTGTTCCTTTTGTTCTAAGAGGATAAAAGCGATGTCTGGCCACTTGATGATTTGGTTTGACTTATGTGTCGAGCCCGGTCAGGACAAAGTTGATGTGTTCAACTAAGTTCTATGTCAAACAAATCAGAGACCGAGGAACAATATGTTGAACAATAAGTATGACTATATTCCATGTGATTGTCAGCATGATATCTAGAATAGAGGATTAAATGATCACTTATCTAAAGGACAAGATTTTGATCAGAGTTGACAGCAGCGTATAAGAGCTACGATTGCTAAACCGGATTCTGAAGTCGTATGTAAGATATAGTTACTAGACTTATACAAGTGGGATACTGTTGGATTAGTGTCTAAGTCCGTAACTATATTTGGTATGTACTTCACCGAAGCAACTTAACAGGGTAATTTGATGAGAAATAGAGGATAATATGATTTATTAATATATTATAAGAATAATATATTAAAGGAGAAATCATATTTATTTAGTTAGTATTAGTCATAAATTAATTAGGAATTAATTTGGTGACTAAAAGAGATTAATTAAATAAATGGGCATAAACTGTCAAATGTGTGATAGTTGTGTTTTGGGCTGGGAAACCTAATGGACTAAGGGGGGAACAGAATTATGATGAAGGATCATCATAATTTCTTCCAAGGCCTTATTCTAGAAGGTTCCTTGGGCTGCTTGGTGACTAAGCTGTCCATTAGGGTTTAGACTAAAACCCTAGCAACCTACAGTATAAATAAGACCCTTTGCCTTCAGTTTTCAGCCACTTGCTTCCCAGGAGAAACCCTAGGCCGAAATTAAGAATCCTACCTCCTCTCTCAAAGTTTCCTTCTTGCTTGTGGTGTTTGTAAGCCATTAGAGGAGTTACACTTGTGACTCTAAGCTCAAGAACAAGAAGATTCAAAGGATTTCAAGCCAATTGAAAGAGGTAATCACTTAGATCTGTTCTTATAGTGTTAATTTCAAATTATGTATGCTAGATCTAGGGTTTCAAGTCTTGGATTCGTTGCATGTACAATAGAGAAGCCTAGATCCAAGCATTAGGGTTTGTATGAGCACATAGGGTTGTTCTTATGCATAAAATCCATCAATAACCACATATAATGAAGGCTAGCTCCATTTTAGAAATCCAGTCCATAACCGCAAGTGGGTTTTCCTTCCTGTTAAATAATGTTCATTTGCAATTTATAAAGTCCATATACTTTCATAGTCTTATGAAATCGCCATTCATCTAATCCCCTGATCTTTTTGGAGGAGGAGGTGGTCCTTGATTACTGTCAGAGTCATTATTTCCTTCCTGAACCGATGTTGCATGAGTATGAGTCGGTTCATCGTTTATCGACTCGTTGATTATTTAGTTGTTGATCACTAGTTCATTCACCACTGGCATTTCACCTGTAGTATTTGCTAGCTCCCGAGTCAGAATTTACCTAAACACACACCGTTATTGATCTAGCGTACTTTGCATCATCAACTGAACCTTGTCTATAGTGAAAGGAGTAGTTCTAGCTCCGATGTTTTGAGGTGTCGGACCTCCATCATTATTGACGAATCTACCGCTCCTTGTATTCGTCATTTTTTTCTTTACTCGTAGATATGAGTAGCTTAGAATAGTAGTAATTTGCTTACTAAGTACGGATATACATTCAACACATAATAGCAATTAAGGCATATTCCTAGAATACGGTAGTGTTTGTGTCTATATTATAGCAACTTAGGTATATATCCAAAAGTATGTTATCACACACCTCGCCATTTACAGTTAGCTTCTAAGTTTAATTCTAGAAATTATCAAAATTCCTAGTTCACTTAAACATATGTTATGATACCATCCGTGACATCCACTGCTTTTCAGAACCAAATAAAACTTTTTCTTTACATCTTTAAAATATTGAGTTGTCTTTGTTGTGGAAAATCCAAGGATGTCATAATTAATATCTAACATAGATTAATTGTTAATACCTAAAGGTCCTAAAAACTATTACAAACTCATCTCTTATTTTACTCAGTATTCTAATTAGTTTTCATCAGCCTTAGTTCCACTACATGTGATGCATATAAATTGAGTGAGTCAGGTTTGGGAAAACTTGGTGAGATACATAATGTTTACAATCCCATAATGATTTAATGATATTAAATTATATTAATAACCCTACAAAACAAACATTTCCAAACAATATAGATATTTAAATCAAATGTAAATATGTATAAGACACTCTACTTATATGTACCTAGTCCAATCGATTCTCACAATTCTTCTCTCAACGATTATCTGGAAGAATCACCTTGCATGATGAATCATTTGAGTAATTGTTTGACTACACAACTAGGGGAGTCATTGGCCAATGTAATCCATTTAAAGGCAACCAATGCTTAGAATATTTGATAAATATGGTATCTCATTTTATCTATGTCTCTGGGTTATAAGTCTACACTAACAATTTGATTCACAAGACCGTCTAGAATATTCAAATGTTGTCATCTTACTCTGGAAGATGACTCAGACATACTTGTGAGTTGTCCGGATCAGGCACACCATTTCTGGTTGTCTAAAAAGAGGCGGACAACTATGCTCCACTTTAATCTGACACATTACCCCACTATGAGACTATTAAGTAATTCAACTTACTTCAAACTAAAACATCCTTTAAAATTCTTAATTTATGATTAAACAAGACTATAATAAAAGAAATCAACTTCAAATAAAATTTTCTGATCATATGATACTATTACGATTGAGTATATAAAATTATCACAAAAACAAGATAGCAAATAGTTTATATATATATATATATATATATATATATATTCAAAATCATTGCGGGTATAAATAATAGACTAAATATGAAAGTTAGAATTACCCAAAATGACTAAAAGTAAAATTGTAGGACACGCCAATACGTACACGGGGATATGAGAATCGTCGAAAACGGAGCTCGAATGCAAGAGTTACAGAATTTAGAAAAAAATCGTCACGCACGCACGCCCATGGGTCACGTGCGGCGTGCGTTTCTGACATCTAGATCTGCCAGGATACGGATGACATGGCACGATGTAGGGATAATATGTGGCAGCTCCCTGATGGAGCCACACGAACAACACACGACGTACAGCGCGTAGCGTGCGATATGTGACGCACGCCTCAAAACCTCCTATAAATAGGAAGGTCCAGCAGATCATTATGTACACCTTCACCACACGTACTCTCTTGAATCTTGAGCCTTCATACCTCCCGAGCGGTCCCCAGGCTTTCGACGATCCAATAGCATGCCCTTGGTATTCAAAGCACGCTTCAATGGTGAGTTCATAGCCCCACTTTTACGATTTTCAAATACTTTAGTGGGGAATACATGTTAGAATACTAAACAGTTTTATAAATATTGCTAATTATATATTATTAACAATATAAGTATACCAAGAAAACGTTAGGATAATATTATGTCTGGTAGATACCCTACGAAAACCGTTATAGACAATATTATGCCTAGTCGTTCTACTGACCAACTCACTAGGAAAACATTATACCTAGTCGTTACCTTGGTCAACGTTTCGAGATAACATCGTGCCTAGTCGTTACACTGGCCAACTCACTAGGAAATTAGTATACCTAGTCATTACTCTGACCAACTTTTGTGATAGCATTGTACTTAGTTGTTACTATGCCCAAATATCTTACCAGAATAAACTAAAATAAATCTAATATATATATATATATATATACACACACACACACACACATACACACACATGATATGATGACAACACAATGGTTAAATGAGACTTTGTTCATCCTTTATCTAACCTCGTAAAACTGTTAAAATAATGAAAAGGGGTTGTGGTTGAATTGGGCTCGGGACTCCGGGGACCACTCCAAGGGGTAGCCGCTTCGAGAGTTGAGAGAGAGATGTTTAGAAAGTGTGAAGAATGGGTTCTGCACTACCTTCTATTTATAGGCATGAAATTTTGGTGCACGCGACACAAGTATCTTGCACATTATGCATGATCATCGTGGCTCCATCCAGAGATGGCCACATGTCCCCCAATTGGCCATGTCACTCACCATCTACTCAAATCCGATGTTAGGTATGTGACGAGCATAAGCGCATACCTTGCACGCACGAAATGATTATGTAAAAATCAGAACTCTTTCATGCGAGCTCTGATCTAAGCCCTCTTTATATCTATGTAATGATCTCAAGGAGTACTACAACTCTCCTTTATGTTGTTTTAGCTAGTTTTGATGCTTATTTCCGAGCCTAATAGTCGATTTTACAATAAACATAACGGAACATTTGAGTTTTATTATCTTATAAATCAAATATTATAATCTTAAGCTATTACATCTATTTTTTTCCTACATTCTTCTAGCGGTGGTCAGTGATGGAATCCTATCGATTTCATATTCTCCCACAGTTTAGGAAATTTCGTATCGAAATTTTTACCTAATCGTCGGGCTTCCTTTGAACAAGTGAGGCTACTTGTCCTTAATTTGGTCCTCTCGTTCCCATGTGTACTATGGTCCTCATTTATAGTTCCATCACACCTTAACAATGGGAATCCGACTCTACTTGAGTTGTTTGACCTCTTTGTCCATGATTTCGACTGACTCTTCGATGATGTTCAGTTCAGGGTTAATCTGAATTTCATCAAGTGAAATGACAAATGTATCAGTGGAAAGACTTTTTAAGATTAGACACATGGAAGACATCATGCACGTTATTATGCTCTTCGGATAACTTAAGTCGATAGGCAATTAGACCTATACTGTCGAAAATTTTTGAATTTTCCTATGTACCTCGGATTCAGTTTAAGCATCACCATATCTCTGACTCATAACTCTAGGGGTTTGTGCCTGACATTAGCGTAGCTATTCTATCCAACAAATAGCATATCGACATTTTCGGCCATATAGGGCCTCAAACGGTGTTGCTTTAATGCTCGTGTGATAGTTGTTATTGTATGAGAACTCAACCAGTGGAAGGTGAGCATCTCATGCATTTTTGAATCTATCACACATGCTCTGAGCATGTATTCCAACATTTAGATGGTCCTTTCACTTTAGACATTAGTTTGAGGATGATAGGTTGTACTCATATCCAGGTGAGTACCAAGGGACTTTTGGAAACTTTTCCAGAAGTAGGAGGTAAATCTGCTATCTCTGTAAGAGATCATAGATAATGGTACCCCATGCAATCTGAATATCTCTCTAAGTTATGTCCTGGTCAGCTTCTCCGTCTTATCCATCTCTTTTATTGGTATAAAGTGAGCATAATTGGTTAATCTATCGACAACTACCCAAATAGTGTCGTAACAAGTAGTAGTCAAAGTCCACTGCAATCCGCTCCCATTTCCACTCGGGTATCTATGGTTTTTCCAATAATCCTGAGGGTCGTTGATGTTCTGCCTTGACCTAGGAACATGTTAGGCATTTGCCTGTGTAGGTTGCAACTTCAGCCTTCATGTTTGCTCACCAATAAAGAGATTTTAGATCCATCTTTTCTACTCCATGATGAATGGAATATCTAGTCCAATGGGCCTCCTTTAAAACTATTTATTTGACCTCTCTAAATTTCGGAACCTATATTCAGTTCATGAAATATCTTGTTCCATTATCCTTAATCTCTAGTTGTGTTTCCATTCATGTGAGGCCTTCTTCTTTAACATTTTCTTCCATTAAAGCCTCGAGTTGAGCACATCTAATCTATGAGATTAGGTTAAACTGAATAGTCATCGTAAGTGCTTGGACTCTATGAGGTTTAACTCGTTCTTTACGACTCAAGGTGTCAGCTATGAAGTTAGCCTTGCCTAGATGATAACGAATCTCACAATCATAGTCGTTTAGTAACTCTAATCATCTCCTTTGTCTCATGTTGAGCTCTTTCTATTCAAAAATGTGATGTAGATTTTGGTGGTCGGTGTAGACTATACACTTTGTTCTGTAAAGGTAATAATGCCAATTTTTCAGGGCAAAAACTACCGCTCCCAAATCTAATTCGTAGGTGGTGTAGTTGTTCTCATGTACCTTGAGTTGTCATGAGGCGTATGCAATGGCCTTCTCCCTTTGCGTCAATACACATCCCAATTCCTGATGTGAAATGTCGCATTATAGTATGAAATCATCAGTACCTTTTGGAAGGGACAATATCGGTGCACTACACAACATTTCCTTCAGCTTTTGGAAAGATGTTTCCTGTTGGTCTCCCCAAACGAATTTTACTTATTTTTGGGTCATTGTTGTGAGGGGTTTGGCTATACGAGAGAATATTTCTATAAATCTTTGATAATAGCCAACTAGTCCTAAAAATTGACAAGCCTTTGCTGGGGTCTTAGGCGCTTCCAAATTCTTTACTGCTTCAATCTTGGAAGGGTCAACAAGAATACCTTTGCTGCTTACCACATGTCCGATAAAGTGTACCTGTTTTATCCAAAATTCGCACTTTGAGAATTTTACATACAACTTTTATTCCCTTAAAAGCTCTAGGGTCACTCAGAGATGTTTCCCACGCTCTTCCTTGGTTCGTGAGTATACCAAAATATTATCGATGAATAAAATCATGAATTTTTCCAATTTGGACTTACACACTTGATTCATGAGATCTATAAAAAATTTGGGGCACTGGTCAATCTGAAGGGCATGAACAAAAATTTGTAACGGTCATATCACATTCTAAAAGAAGTCTTTGGAATGTCCTCTTCCAATACTCGGAGTTGATGATATCCAGATCTCTGGTCAATCATCAAGAAATAACTGGATCCTTGTAGTTGATCAAATAGATCGTCTATTCGTGGAACTGAATATCTATTCTTAATGGTCAACTTATTTAGCTCTCTATAGTTGATGTACATCCAGAAAGATCTGTATTTATTTTTCACAAATCGAATGGGTGTTCCTCAAGGTGAGAAAATCATGATTATCTAACGTTAAGGTATAATTCCTAAATATTTCTTGGGTGCTACCTACTTGGCCGTTATCCATTTCTACTCTATAGGCTTCCTTCAGTTTACTAGATAAGTGGTTTAATAACTTCCTAAACTTGGGAGTAATATAGCTTCTATCGGCATCGATATCAAAAAGTATATTTGCATATAAATCATTGATTAGAAACGTACCCGTAACTACCGTCAGATCTTGGATGGCTTCTTTGGCTCCTATCACAAATGATCTACTCCTAAAAATTACCTCCTCGTTCCTTCAACTTTGGACAATCCTTCTTGATGTTTCTAACTTCCTTGCACTCATAGCACGCTCGACCTTTTGTTGCTGCGGTTGCTTGATTAGGTGGGGTTCTGCACCTGGTCTCAAGATGACCTTTCTTGCCGCAATTGGTGCAAATCCAACACGCTCCATTGTGATGATACCCACACTCATTGCATCTTGGATTACTTCTAGTGATAGTCCCTATCAAGGTTGTCGTAACTGCAATTGCATGTACCGCTTCCCGCTTCTTCTCCACTGGTTTCCTAGCCTTCCCTTTGGATTCCTTTCCAAACTTCCTCTTTTTATTCTCCACCTTCGGAAGGTCAGCCTTCTGGACCATCGTACCGTGACAAATCTCTTGATTTGTTAGACTGAAGGCCAGTCCTTAGCGATATTGAAGGTGGATGGCTTTGAGGCAGTGACTAAACCTTGGATAGGCTAAAGCAAACACCAAATATATCTTTCTATCTTATATTCCGTGGTGACCATCCCGGGATATAAGGTAGCAAGTTCATTGAAATAGTTTGTATAAGTAGATACGTTAGCTTCCTTCATCGTCAGATTCCACATCTCCTGCTCCAGTTTGTGCATCTCTTCGCGTGGGCTGTACTCTTTAATCATTAGCTTCTTTAACTCACCCCAAGCCATGGAGTTTACTACATTAATGCCCATGGCCTTCTTATAACTGGTCCACCAGCTTAGGGAAACGTCTGCCATGGTGCAGGCGGCGAACTTAACCTTACAGTCCCCTGAAAAAAAGATTATCTAAAAAACAGACACTGGTTGGACCTCGGTTATCGCCTTGCGAACTCTCACCTCCATTGCCTCATGAACGTATATTCCTATTGGTTTCTAGGTTTTCTATTGCATCAACAATCTATTAGGCAACTATCACCTCAATCTCGGCCAAATTAATAGGTTCGGGATTAGGTTCGTGTTGTCTGGGGTTTCTGCTGGTGCCTCCTGAACTAATGTCTAATCTGAGTTTGGCAGTGTCTTTGGTGGAAAACACTCTTTACTGGTTATTTGCAGTTGTACTTGCAATTGTAGTTAGTGACTTATCCAAGTGGGAGACTATTGGATTAAATGTCTAAGGTCCTAACTAAATTAGTATAACGTTACTGAATAAAAGTAAAGTCCTTTTTAGGTTTCCCCATAACTAGGAAATGGCTTAGATTGATCAAAGGAGAGAGATAAATGATTTGTTAATTTATTATGTGATTAATAAATTAATAGAAATAGTTAATAATTAATATGAACTAATTAAAGATCGTAAGAATTGATTAATTATTAATCAGAATTAATCTGGAATTAATTGGAATTAATTATAGGTGTAAGGGGTAAATTGTAATTGTTCAATAGTTGAACAAAAAAGGAAATACTAGAACCCTCCTTGGAATGGATGGTTTCGGGAGTCTTCTTAGGGTTTCCAGAGGTCTCATGGTTCTTGATAAGGAAAGGATTTGAATTAGGATTAAATATATTATTTAAATCATTCAAATTTGGTTTTGTCTACAAGTTACCGAGACTATAAATAGGACCCTTGGGGTATCTAATTTTGTTACTCTCATATACCTAAAGGTGGAGAATGGAATTTTACTCCTCTCTCCCCTCTCTCTTGCAATCCTAGGGTTTCCTGAGTTTTGGGTGTGAACCATTAGAGGCTCACATATTTTTGGAGCTAGGTTTTCCAAGGAGACAACCAGATTTGATTTGCGTGATTGGAGAAAAAAAGGTATGTATCCCTAACCATGAATTTTATTCCTAGGGTTTTAGTTTGTGTGTTTCATAAGTATGTTGTTATTAGATGTGAAAAAGACATGGATCCATTTGATGTTGCATGTACCCTTAAGTGTTAAGTGAAATTATGCAAGTACAACATTAATGTAACCTAGAAATCCCATCATAAAGTACCCTATGTGTTCAAACAACTAAAAAAAGACTACAAATAACTGACACATACCATGATACTAACTTAAGGATCAAGAAAATGATACCAACAAGAACTACCCAATCTAACCCAGGTACCCAGCTGTAACGCTCGTACATCAGGGCTAGTCAATTTAGAGACGATAGGCGTCAAAAATGACTTTTTGATGGAAGATTATATAGAAGTATTAATCTTAACCAAGTTGTAGTATATGTCACAAGGTTTCCGTGCATATAAAGAACGCCAAAATCCGAGTTATAACGAGGAAGTTATAATTTATCGAAGTTTCGGCTTAGCGGTGTGCAGCCCGAAATACTCGATTTGAGATCGAGCGGTTTTTAGTCGAAACAATCTAAACGAGGATCGAAGGTCTCGTTTTTGGTATCGAAGCGATAAAAAGTTAGGCGAGAACGGACGTCAAACGAAGAAGTTATGAATTTATAACGAAGTTTTTTTGTCGCGGCCTATTAAAAATAAATAATAAAAATAAAGTCAAAATTAGCCGACGAAGTCTAAACGAAAGTTGTAGATCGTAGTCTCACCTTCGCATGGATATAAAGAACGTCGAAAACGGAGTTCGTATGAAGAAGATATGAATTTCCGAAGTTTATTAAATATTTTGTATTTAAATTTAATTGAAAAATCCGGCATTATCCGAAGGAGTCACTGATCTGATCCGAAGTACGCCCCGCGTACAGCGAAGCATGACGACCCTCGCATGAAGTGGCTTCGGATGACGAACGCCATGACGATTTCGGACCTGTACGCCCCGCGTACAGGCGTACGCCCCGCGTACTCCGAGGCTCCAGCCTCTTATAAATTGGATGCGAGGGCTGCCGAGCTTTTTGCTATTTTCTCTCTTCTCTCTCCCGTTTAGCATCGATTTGCGTGCCAGAAATACCCTGAAGCCCCGGTATTATTCTCGAGCCCCGAAGCAAGTCCCGAGATCCCGAAGATCCCGAGAAGTGCGGTTCCCGAGCCGAAGCTCTGCCCACGAGAAGTTCGATTTTTGTGGAGATCTTCCAGATCTACCGAAGAATACTACTTCTGCAAGTCGTAGTGCTGTCCGATCATCTTCTGATCAAGTGAGTGTATACTACCTTTCACAAACACGATAATAATACAAGTATGGTTTGAGTGTATTAAGTATATTGTTGTTTATACGAGTGAGTGTGTAGTTACTTTCTTCTAACACATAAATATTAAGTATTTTCTATAAAATACGTGCTATGTGTATGATATAAAGTTGTTTATATGTGTGGGTGTATAGTCCCTTTCATAAACACGGGTATAATACAAGTATTTTTTGAATGTATCACGTATATGTTTGGGAGGGTGTGTGGTTACTTTCTTCCAACACATAAATATGAAGGATTTGTTATAAAATACGTGCTATGTATTTATATATTGTTGTTTATTTGAAATGAGTACGGAATGAATGTTTTATAAAGTTTTTAAATGAGTTAAACTGTATATGTATTCCATATCTACAAATATGTTGGGTAGAACATGGGTAGATGAGATAGTTGGTATGTGATAAAATGATGATGTATGTAAGATGATTAAGAATGATACTGGCAGATGCACCAATTAGAGAATGTCATAATGCTAGCAGATGCGCTCAAGCATAGTATTGGTAAATGCACCAAAGAGAAAGTGACATAATACTAGTAGATGCACTTAAGTATAGTATTGGTAGATGAAACTAAAAGAGCATGCCATAATGTTAGCAGATGCGCTTGAGAATAATATTGGTAGATGCACCAAGTAGTGAATGTCGTGATCTTGGCAGATGCACCAAATAGAGATTGTCATAACAATAGCAAATGCGCTTATAGGATAATCTTGGCAGATGCGTTTATAAGAGAATGTCGGCAGATGCGCCTAAAAGAGAATGTCATAAACCTGGCAGTCGCGCCTCATAGTGTATGACGTAATCCTGGCAGAGGCGCTTAAAGGATAATGTTGGCAGATGCGCCTTATGTAGCAATGGAAGTTTGTGTAAATTCCTTAGGTCAATCCTTAGGAATGAAGGAATGACGAGTAGTTGAATTCCTAGGGTAAAATCCTAAGAAACATAATAGGGATGAGTAATTGAGTTGATTGTTTGATGGTTGAATATAATAATTGTATTATTGTGGGTTGAAAACCCTATATGCTCACCAGGCTCCCAAGCCTGACCCACTCAGTTTTCTTTGCATTACAGGTAATGGCACAAGAGTATAAGTTGGTGGACTTGACGAGAGATTTTGGATTATAGGCCAGTAGTTATGAATAACTGTTGTAAGGTCTATTTATTATTGTTTATGCTTTTGGTCTGTATCGGAACATGACATCCCGAGGTTTTATTATTTAATGAAAATACATTCTCTTTGAGAAACGTTTTGATAAATGATTATCATATTTTATTTTGGGAACAAATTCCGCAACGGTTCTCTTTAAACGATCACTCTGATTTATAAAACAAAGCATAAACAAATCGGTCTTTTCTGGCCGTGAAAATGGGGATGTAACATCAGCCCAGCTAAGAGCCCCATTGAGATAAGAACACCATACCTATGGATTTGGTATCCATAAAAGCTTTAGTAGCTCAATGCATCACCGATGCAATGCAAAATTCAAAGCTAACCGACACACTAGGTCGGAACATGGTAGGGGAACGGGAGGTGATAGTTCCCATGGAGAAAACAGAGGCCCTCTCAGGGTCTGTACATACAAGGATTTCATGAACTGAAAAACCAAGAAGCTTTACGAGAATGAGGGATTTGTGTGATTAACCCGGTGGATCAAGAAAACATAATCGAATTTTGAGACCGGCTCTTGCACCGAAGACAGCAAAGTGAAGTTCGCAATTGCACCTTCTCGAATGCTGCTTTGTCTTGGTGGGACAGCCATACCAAAACACTGGCATCAGTAACGTGAACTTCATGTCTTGAGAAGAACTAAAGCAGATGTTGATCAACGAATACTGCCCTCGGGAAGAAATTAAAAAGATTGAGCAGGAGTTATGGAACCTGACAATGACAGACGCTAACATCGCGACTTTTACAAACTGATTCAACCATCTTGCAACCCTCTGTTCCAACTTTGTAACTCCAGAATATAAGAAAGTGGAGAGATACGCATGGGGTTTAGTTATACCAGGTTACTGCTTCTCGACCATCCACCTACGATAGTGCCAAACATTTAGCTTTCAATCTAACCAAGCAAGAGATATGAAAGGGCACTATAGTCTAAAAAGTTGACCTCCCAAGTGTTGGATTAGGTGTCTTAGCCTATAACTGTATTTGGTATGCACTTTATTTGATATGTAGCATGGTCCTTTTGGGTTGCCTTCACTCATGCAACTTGACAGGATGACAAGTGGAGAGAGAGTAGGATTTATTATATGAATAATAAATTCGTACTCAAAATGATTTTATTAATATATTACAAGATTCACATATTATTTGGAAATCATATTATTAATTAGTAATTAATCATAAATTAAATTGATATTAATTTTGGGATTAAAGGACCTAATTAATAATGGAGGGGTTGTTTTGCAAATCATTGATAGTTGTGAAACTAGGCCTAGGGACTTCTTGATGGTAATGGACAAAGTTTATAGTTTGGGCTTATAAGATTTTGTCCAAGGCATCTTATGTAGGTCCATAGGTTGCTTTGGGCTTAAGTTAGGAACTAGGGTTTCCTTGTTCAAGTCTAGCTTCAAGACTAAGCAACCTAACCTTATATAAACCCTTTAAACCCTAAGGAAATCATGACTAAGCTTCTAGGAGTTTCCCTAGCCGATTTTCCACCTCTCTCCAAGTCATTCTCTACATTGGGTGTTTGTGACTCCATTAGAGGTGCAACACTTGGGGCACTAAGCTATCAAGGTCATGGATTGTTCTTTTTATTACAATATAACAAGTGAGGTAATCTTCCAACCCTTTTATATATATGAATTTCAAAATTATGTATGCTAGATCTAGGGTTTTGCTTGGGATAATTAATTTGCATGTATAACTTGAGAAAAACCTAGATCCAAAGCATTAGGGTTGCATGTGCACCATAGTAATGTTGTAATGTTAAAAACTCATCAGTGGTATCAGAGACCAGGGTGTTTTTCTGTTATATTTGATGATTTGTAATTTGTTCAAAGCGAGAATAAAATCATTTTTGGACTCTGCCTGATGAACACGAGTGTTGGTCTTACACAACGTGTTATGGCATGACATGACGTGGCGACTCGTCTGTTGGCAAATTTTTCGGTTTTTTGGCCTAGATTAGATTAGGATAATTACCATAAGTTGTTTTTACTAATTAAATTCGAATGTTATGATATGTTAATGAATATCCTCATCTAACAGAGAGATAATTATCAAATTTCAAGATAATTATGAGATTTTGTGATAAATTAATTATTTGTAAATTTTGATTTGAATTTTCTTGAAAAATAAAAGGAAAGGTCAAATTTATGATAAAGATAAAATTATATGATTAATTTAATTGAATTAAATTTGATCAAGAAGTTTTGAAAAGTTTCAAAAATTGCTCTCAAGTTTTGGAATTTAAAATTTGATTAAAAGTTTTAATTTTGAAATATTAGATTCTAAAACCCTAGTATTTTAAAAGTTTAAACTACACCCTTATACTATTATAATATTAAAAGTTATATATATATATATATATATATATATATATATATATATATATATATATATATATATATATATATATATATATATAAAAGAAAAGGTCAGTCTTACCGTTAGTAGGTCGGCCTCATTCACAAAGCTGGTTTATAAGAGGAGTTTAAGGAAGTGGCCTATAAAATGACCACCATTGGGTATCCACTCTTATTCACCGCACCCTTGACTAGTGGAGGGTAGTTAGCCGAACATAGGACATTAAAATCTCATTAAAAGTATAATGAATTATAAAGTAACTAAACCCTTTTATAAATTCCCAAATCTTAGTTACTTTAGGAAAACGTGAATTGGATGCTATCCCTTGAAATTGCACATTGCACCTTATTGGTCGGTTGATGGAGTGTGTGTGGTTAAGAGGCACACCAATGTGGACTAATAAAGGATGGAAATGGGCTTCTCGTAAATTATCATAGATCAATGGAGCGTGTGTGGTTAACCGGCACGTTAATTTGGTGATAAATGACAACGAGAGTACCAAGCTAATTTGCATGGTTATTTGTTTGTGATCCTCGGTATCCCAGTCACAAACTTGAAGGGCATAATCAAGATTAAATATGCCATTAAAATGTTCAATGAATCTCAAAAGATATAGGAATTTGATTCGTTTAAAATTTCGTTTTCATGGTGGAATTGGTAAATCGTCATTTACCTACCTTCAAATAATTTACAACTGGATTATGGCATCCCTCTTCCAAGTTGTGAATTATCGTGTTGGGTCCTAGCCTTAATATTTCATTTGGGTGTTATATTAATGATTAAATCAACTAACTTGGATTTCTCCCTTTTGTAGATGTCTAGTTCTGACAACTATGGTCTTTTTCAATCCTTTGGAAAAGGCTTTCCTTCTTATGATGATCTTCCACGTGTCGATCAAAGTGAAAGATCAATATCTTATCCGTGCATTGGTGGAACCAAAAATCGTACTTCTCTTCCTCCACCTCCCCCAGTGATTCTCCCTGACCCATGTTTTCGTCAACTTGAAAAGTTCAAGGTTACTCAAGCTCTATTCACATCCAAACATAAATATTGAAACCCTGTATGTGTACATGTTGTAAACATAAAGTCGCACGTTGACAGACTGAGAATGTTGGGTGTCGTTTTCCCAAAGGAGCTGGCTCTTGAGTTGACTTGGTTCTTTAGTCACTTCCCAATTCATATGGTTAGTTTGTTAAGGACTACTATATGAAAGATCGCGTTGTGACCCTTATTGATCTAACAAAATTGCTTATTGTTGCTGAAGCAGAAATGCTGAAGAGCACTAGTCAAGCAAAAGAGTCTGAAGGATCAATCTTCCAAAGTTCCATGGACATTGGCAGTGGCAACATTGGAAGTCCAGAAAAGTTTTCTCTTCCCAGTAGAAAGAGAAAGGCTAATTCTGAGATAGTCCCATGTACAATTCCAAAAGAGTCCACTTGTTTCTATTGCCAAGAGAAGTGGCATTGGATGCGAAGCTGTCGTATCTACCTGAAAGATCTCAATGATGGTAAAGTCAAATTGTATGACTCTACTTCAGGTATATCCACTATCTAACTCTATTAAGTTCCTATTTATAGATTGTTAACACATGATGTGATAAGATTGCATTTTGATGTTTTGTAGGATCGAATAAAAGTAAGGAAGCTTAAAAGAAGAGTAAGTTGAGTCTGATCGTGAAACGATGGATTTCGGTCGCATGGTTCGATGATCAGATTTTTGGTTGCTACTTAGGAGTTATGATAGAATTTTTAGGAATATTTAGTAACATAGTTTTCATTTGTACTTGCATTGTAAGGACAAGTTTTCCACACGTTATCAATAAAATGAATTGTTTGTTTTATTTATGTTTCCTTGCAATGACATTTATGAAAATTAGTTTTCATATTTCTTTTGTTAGAAATGTTGAAAATGGATTTGATTATTAGTTATATCATTGGTGGTAGTGTCATAATTTACCAATTAAGGAAAGATTTTCATCACCAAGTTTCAATTGGACAAAAACTTGGAATCAAGCGATATGAATTGTGTGATGAATGAGAATCTTGATCTTTGGGAAATTAAGACTAACTCCTTGTTCACACACACACACACACACACACATATATATATATATATATATATATATATATATATATGTGTGTGTGTGTGTGTGTGTGTGTGAGTCAAAAGAAAGACTAAAGGATCTAGTACACATTGATGTGGACTGGTCAGATCCACCACAAAGGATGATAAAGTTTGTTCATCATGATTTATTGTTGGTTCAGTGAATATGGTTATACTTACAAGATTAAGTATAATTTTGATACCTTGAAAAGTTTTAAAGTATAGTAGAACAAATAAGAAGAATCAATTAGACAGAAAGATAAAAGTTTCTCCAATCTGAAAGGAAAGGAAAGTACTCTAGTATCGAGTTTTATGATCATCCTAATGATTATGGAACCATGTCATAATTAATCCTCTAAAGAAATCTTAGTGAAATTGTTCCAACTAAAAAAAGGAATCAATTGTTGAAAGGGTTTAAATAAAAAAGGATGAGTCATACTTCATTCCAAAATCGAGTCTTAGAGTCATACTCTGGGTAATCCAAGTTGCACCTTGAGTGACATGTTTTAAGTAGGTTTATAACGCCTCATGAAATGTGGAGTAGAAATATTTTCTTACTCTTTCTCATTTGAAATTGGTAGTTTTGATGTTTTAGTTAAAACAAAGATGAACTAAGACCAATTAAATGAAATATTTTCTTGATAAGAACTCACACTAACTCTTGAATAATTGTTTGACAAGAAATGTTTCTTGATAGAGAATCTTATATGTCGAGAGGTCAGTGGGAGTCTAAATGCTCTTGAATAGTTTCAGTAACTAATCAAGAATAAACCTTTTAGTTATCACTAGCACACGACTTGAGGTTAATAACCTATCGTGTTGACATATTCTTGTTTCTATTTCCATTCTAGTAAAGTTGGCTATGTGTGTGTGAGTTCTATGAGTTCTTAATTGATTGCATAAGGCAAACCACCTGATTGGTGAACGTGCATTGATCTGTATGGGTAAGCTGCTCAATAACCTGGAAGCACTGGTAGGCCCTTGTGCTTCCGGATGACAAGAAATGAAGATTAAGCAAGTTCAGTCCATATGAGTTTGAATTTTTCATAAACCCTATCTTATGATGGTAGTTTGAAATGACAAAATTAACATGGATAGGAACACATACACCATAAAATCTAGGTGACAATAGGTTTCTCTGTGCTTCATGAAAAATGATTATGAGGAAACACTTTTGCCAGTAGATTTTAGTTAGCAGTTGTAATAGTTGTGTTCTCAAATTCGAGTATGATTACGGCATCCCTCTTCATAGTTCGAATTGTGAGAAATGGAAAATAGTTTGAACATTTGGGACTTACTACAATAAGTTCTGAAAAGGTTTACACACACATAAGCTATATAATGAAAGGTGTGTGAGCTTGAGAAGTCTAGATAAAGAATTATCGAAGCACCACGTTTCAGAAATATGAACTTTGGTAAGAAAGTCAATAAGTTCTGATTTCTAGATGTCCAGCTGATTTCTGGGTACATGTAAAAGATAGTGGGAGCATAATTTTTATGCTGGAAAAGGTATAATTGTTATCCTAGTGGGAGCATAATTATTGTACTGAGTGTTGCAAGTAGACAATACTAGTTGTAGGAAACAAAGCTTACAAATTTGCAAAGTTGTAAGGTTTGCAAGTTGTTTCGCTATAGAAAGATTTAAGGTTGAGAATATTTATACTTCACTTCAAATCTAAAAGTTTAGATTGAAATTTTAATCAAACTTAGTCATGGTCATATATGAATATCATATTGAAATGTTTCAACATAGGAAATTCTATATATGGAAATATTTTAGCAAGAGACTGGTTAAGTATCAAGTTTTTATGTAAGGCATTATGAATCGTATCCCATATGCTTCAGGTATAGGATCGATTGCATATACCATAATATTTGGCTGTTCTGACTTTTCCAAATGCCTAGAGCATTAAGAGGGAAAAAGGAATAGAACCTAATATGACTAAAGTTGTTAAACAACTGTCAAAGAACAATCTAAGGTTTGCCTAAGATTGGTTGCTTGTAGATAGTTGGAAGTATAGTAATGGATGGACCATGTTGATATAATTTTGAATAGATAGGATTCTATTGAGAATGGATAGTTATATGGCATTATGGAAATATTTCCATAATGGGAGTTGGATTTTAAGAATCTATGTGTAAGTTAGAAACGTTTATGCAATAAGGATGTTCAAGGAATGTACCTTGAATGTGAGATTTCATTTCCGGGGAATTGTCTTGTAACAATCTCCAATGGAAACGCTTTGTAATATTGTTGGCTAAGTCTCTCTGACTTTGGAGCCTCGGCATTACAAAAGGATCGTTGCATGAAAGGTTAGACTCTAACACATTTTATTAGTGACAAGAATTTTGTATTCTTACACTTATAAGGATTAAGGAATTGTGAAATGAGCATCATTAGAAAAGTGTTCAATTGATTTATTTAACAAAGGAAGGACCATAGATAAACATAGTGTGCATGCTTGGAGCATGGAATGACTATTGTTTTAATTCAAGTATTGAGTTGATTAGTCAAAACAGTAAACAATGAATAAGGTCTAATTAATATGGTGATTAAATAATAAGTGTTTTATTTCTATTGAAAAGTTTTGAGAACATATTGGATTAGATTATACTTGTGTTTCATACCACATGTTTTACTTCCTGAATAATAAGATTATTCGAATATCCACAGTCGATCATACTTTGGAAGTAATTAGTGAGGTAAGACTATCATGAATCTGACTGTAGATTGTCTAAGTGCTTAGACATAACAAATGTTTGTTGCAGTGTTCATGAGTACTCTTGAAATAAGAATTTAAGTATTGGATTAAACCTATGCTCATTTGAATCACTTCATGGATTTTTTCATGAGTGATTGTGAGATGATAATATCTTATATTCTTGAAACGGAGACATATAGTTGTTGTTTACAAGTCGGTTGTGCATTGATAATACGTAAACGCATCAGTAACTTGGTGTTATAAAACATATTGTTGTGTGTGATTTGATGAGTAAATAGTATAAGCATATGTGTTGAAGTTTTTCCGTTCCTTTTACCCTAAATGGGATAAAAGCGATATATATGGGCCCCTCGATAATTTTGTGATGAAACCCTAAGCGCTTGGCCAAGCCTAGTCTAAGTTGATGCGTTCATTTGTAGTCTGAGTCAGTCATCGTCAATCTAAAGTCAGGAAACAAACCTTGGACAGAGAGAATGATTATAATCCATGTCTTGTGTCCATATGATATCTTGTAGAAAAGAGGAATATTTGATCCCTTATATAAAGGAAGCATTTCTAATAAGATCAGAGTTCGACAGCGGCTTTTGAAAGCTATGATTGCTAGTCAGATTCTGAAGTCATACTTGCAATAATAGTTATTAGACTTATCCAAGTGGGAGACTGTTGGATTAGGTATCTAAGCCCATAACTATATTTGGTATGTCCTTGATTTGATATGTAGCATGGTCCTTTTGTGTTGCCTTCACGCTTGCAACTTGACAGGATGACAAGTGGAGAGAGAGTAGGATTTATTATATGAATAATAAATTCGTACTCAAAATGATTTTATTAATAGATTACAAGATTAATGTACTATTTGGAAATCATATTATTAATTAGTAATTAATCATAAATTAATTTTATATTAATTTTGGGATTAAAGGACCTAATTAATAATGGAGGGGTTGTTTTGCAAATCATTGATAGTTGTGAAACTGGGTCTAGGGACTTCGTGATGGTAGTGGACGAAAATTATAGCTTGGGCTTATAAGATTTCGTCCAAGGCATCTTATGTAGGTCTATCGGTTGCTTTGGGCTTAAGTTAGGAACTAGGGTTTCCTTGTTCAAGTCCAGCTTCAAGACTAAGCAACCTAACCTTATATAAACCCTTTAAATCCTAAGGAAATCATGCCTAAGCTTCTAGGAGTTTCCCTAGCCGATTTTCCACCTCTCTCCAAGTCATTCTCTGCATTGGGTGTTTGTGACTCCGTTAGAGGTGCAACACTTGGGGCACTAAGCTATCAAGGTCAATGATTTTTCTTTTTATTACAATATAACAAGTGAGGTAATCTTCCAACCCTTTTATATATATGAATTTCGAAATTATGTATGCTAGATCTAGGGTTTTGCTTTCAATAGTTAATTTGCATGTATAATTTGAGAAAATCCAAGATGCAAAGCATTAGGGTTGCATGTGTACCATAGGAATGTTGTAATGTTCAAAACCCATCACAAAGATCTAGAGAAAGCAAGCTCAAGTAGGGGAACGGGTACAAGGTAAACTTAAGGCGAACCCTAGGAAACAGGAAATATACGGTTAAAGCCTGCGCGACCACAACTCCAGCTCCATCAACAGTAGCAACCACCACCACGTAAGGACAATATTGAGACAAGCACCCAAAGTGTAATCAGTGCAAATTCCATCATACTAGAAATTGAATGACCTGCAATAGGTGTTGAAGGGTAGCACACACTACTAGATAGTATAGACAACCGACAGCTGCATCGGCAGCCATGACAAATATAGGGGTTACTGCTACTAGAAACTGAGCTTGATATGAGTGTGTGAGACTGGGCATTTGAAGAGCGATTTCCCGAAGTTGAATAATACATGGGGAATGCAAGAGGTATGGTATTCATGATCGACGCAACAGGCACTATCTCAGACACAACCGTGGTAATTGGTACTTTTCTTTTTAACTGTGTTGTGCACAAAAGTACCCACTAATTTTAATATTTATAACCTAACAAACTTAGACTATCTATGCACTTATAGGCAGTGTACCTAGTCAGATTACAGTATGGCTTAGGTAAGTCGGGTGTCGATCACAGGGAACGGTGGATTAATTTATTATATTTGATTATAGGTTACAGGTTACACGAAAATAATAAAATGCTTTAATGAACCAATTAACAACTCTCGATAAACTAACAGGAAAGCAAATCTCTTCAGGTACTTTGGTTTAGATAAATTACACTTTAAAAACATAGACAATTACATACACAAATTCATTTATTCAATGTTCACCGATTCCTAAAATGATTAGATTCATGTTCACTATAACTAATCCTTTAGCAAACAAGTCAATTCAAACAGTGATCAGTTGATTAAACTAACATGCTTCCTAGTGTTCAGTTCGTATCAAGCAAGACTTGTAAATATAGTTAATCAATTTAGACATTTAATTAACCTCTTGTTGATGGTCATCAAACAAGGCTCACACATTAACTTACTTATTCTCAAATTAATTCTAGTTTCACATTCGTTATTTCTAGTCTTATAATCTCGATGGTCATCAAAAATCATAAGAGACAAGCAAATCAAGCGGATGTTCAAGCAACTCAATTTACTTAACAATTAACAGAAAATAATCATCATTAACACATGAGGATCTTTAAACAAGCTTGGCAAGATAAATTAAACACAAATAAACTATTTAATATAGCAATTAGTCTAATAATCAAAGCTTCATTCAATCATAAACACAAAGTAAAAGGTTTTTACACCCAAATCAGAAACTAAATACAGAAAAGTACCACAATGGAATGCTAAACATGGTCACGTCAGCAAACCATATGATAACCGACATGTATCCGCTCTCCAATCCTTCCGATCTCTGCTCCCGTTAGCTTAACGGCCTTCCGGCCGCCTTCTAGACCCTCAAAACGGCTTAACAGAAGTTAATTGTCGACTAAATTAGGTTAGAAGTCCAATCCTATCGATCTGTGGAATTATCTTTAAATATAAGATCCGACTCGTCGAGTCAAGTGGTGACTCGTCGAGTCCCTCTCACATTCCCTGTATTGCGATAACTCTCTGGGATCCCGAGTCATTATCTTCTCGATTCTTCGATTGGACTCGCCGAGTAGACGATCTGACTCGCCGAGTCGATGCCTTTTTCAGTGTTTTCCTTCTTCATTCCACTCTCAATCTTCTAACCGCTTCTCTTGCTTCCTTTTGCTTCCGAGCTTCATCTTTGGACTGAAAAACATAATTTAACACTTTTAAGTACCTTTTGTCCATAATATGCGATAATTTAGCTAATATATGAATAAAAACTATACTAAATACACACTAAATATGCACATATCAAACTGTTTATATGCAACTATACTTTTCGATTCGGGTACTGCGAAAAGTTTTATTATACCTAAGTTTAGACAAATATTAAGCCATATGTATAGAAAACTAGATGAACATTACTTAGTAGAAATGTCTAGCAGTGAATCTGGCAGTACCCAAGAAAACTTAGAAAATTGCCTTCTAACTCTAAACAATCACACTTTTCACATCATTCTCATGTCCATGACTATCTAAGGATTTGATGTTGTAATTGGCATGGATTAGCTATGCATTCACTGAGCTTAAATATTGTGCTACGAAAAAGTCATACAAATTTCCTTACCCAATGGAGAATCCCTAATCATCTACAAGGAAAAACCTAGCAAAAACGTTCAAATCATCTCCTATATGAAAGCACAGAAGTACCTTCACAAGAAGTACTATGATTTCTTAGCCCACGTTATAGATAAATGGAGAGAGATCAAATAAATACCTCAAGTATGTGATTTACCTGATGTATTTCCAGAGGATTTATTAATATTTCCCCTAGTTCGAGAAGTCGGATTCCGAATTGACTTAGTCCTAGGGGCAGCTTGAGTAGCAAAATATCCTTATAGATTAGCCTCCTCTAAAATGAAAGAATTATCAGGACAAATCCAAGAGCTTCTTGACAAAGGCTTCATTAGACCAAGTTTCTCTACCTGGGGAGCCCCGATACTATTTGTCAATAAGAATGACGGGTCCTTTCGAATCTGCATCGACTATTGGGAGCTAAACAAACTGACGATCAAGAATAGATACCCGCTTCCGAGAATCGACAATATGTTTGACCAACTGCAAGGATCCAACTTCTACTCGAAGATCAACTTAATTTTTGGATATCACCGACTTCAAGTATAATGATAAGATATCCCAAAAACAACATTCAGGACTCGCTATGGCCACTATGAGTTCCTGGTTATGCCTTTTTGGACTAACCAATGCTCTAGTAATCTTTATGGATCTTATGAACCGTGTTTTCAAACCTTATTTAGATATACTCACAAACGGAGGAAGAACACAGCCAACATCTATGAATCTTCATAGAGCTGCTGAGAAAAGAGAATTTGTATGCCAAAATCTCAAAGTGCGAATTCTGGATCAGAGAAGTGCACTTTGCAGGGCATGTGGTCAACAACAAGTGAATACATGTACACCCCTCCAAAAGAAGCGATAAAGAATTGAGAAGCATCTACAATGCTGATTGAGGTGTGCCAGTTCTTAGGATTGGCAGGCTATTACCAAAGATTTATCAAAAAAATTATCCAAAATAGCTAAGCCCCTCACAACATTAACGTAGAAGGACACAAAGTTTAAGTGGGAAGAAAAACAAGAGTATGCATTTTAGAAAATGAAACATATGATGTGTAGTGCGCCAATCCTATCACTCCTAGAAGAAACTGAGCACATTGTTGTCTATTGTGACGCATCACACCAGGGATTGGGATGTGTATAAATACACCACCCATGACTTAGCACTAGGACCCGTGGTGTTTGCCCTAAAGATTTGGGGACATTACTTTTAAAGTACCAAGTGTACTATATGCACTGATGACAATTGTCTTCCGCACATATTTAATTAGAAGGAAATCAATATGAGGCAATGAAGATGGCTATAATTGATGAATGACTATGAGTGCAAAGTTTGTTACCACCCAGGCAAGGAAAAGATTATGGCAGATGGCTTGAGCAGAAAAAGAGCGCACCAAACCACACAGACTCAAGACACTCATATTGGCAATCCAACCAAATCTACCTACCCAAATCATAGAATCCCAACTAGAGGCTCCTAAGGAAGAAAACATGGCAGAAGAGTGTCTGTGAGGGATGGACAAATAATTCAAGTCCATGGACGACGGAACATAATGTTTCAAGGAAGTTTGGTGACATCAGAAATCTGGTCTTGGATGAAGCTCAATAGACAAGATATTCACTCCACACAAGATCTGAAAAGATGTACATGGACTTGAAAATAAGATATTGGTGGCCCAACATGAAAGCAGCGATCGCCACCTACGTAAACAAATGCTTGACCTATGCGAAGGTCAAGGCAGAGTATCAAACCCCTCGGGTCTACTGAAACAATTGGAAATACCCGAGTAGAAATGGGAACAAATTGCCATGGACTACATCACGAAACTACCCAACATGGCCAGTTGATATGGCACTATTTGGGTAGTAGTTGACTGTCTAACTAAATTTGCCCACTTCTTACCGATAAAAGAAATGGATAAGATAGAAAGAGTGGCTAGAAAATACATCAAGGAGATAGTCAAATTGCATGACATGAAAACATATATTATCTCATACAGAGATAGTAGATTTACATCTTGATTTTGGGAATCGTTATAGCAAGCATTAGGAACGTGTCTCGACATGAGCACATCCTACCATCCCAGATAGATGGTTAGAGTGAAAGGACCATACAAATGCTCGAGGACATGATCTGAGCATGTGTGATCGAATTTAGAGATGCTTGGGATACTCACCTACCATGGTTTGAGTTCTCCTATAATAACAGCTATCACACTAGCATAAAGGTTGCACCATTCGAATCCCTTTATAGCAAGAAATGTTGTTCACCGATATTATGGGTGGAGGTTGGTGATAAGAAATTGGAAAAGGGACTTACTAGGATACTTCACTAACATGATTGGGGATACATGAGAAAACAAAAAAACATTGTTTAGATCAGAGAGCGATTGAAGAACTCTCGCAATTGCAAAAAGAAATACGCTGACTTTCGACGAAAATCCCGTGAACCCCAAGTTGGAGACAAGGTCATACTGAAAGTATCTCCTTGGAAAGGAGTAATAAGATTTGAGAAATGGGGAAAACTCAATCCAAGTTACATAGGAACTTTTGAAATCCTTGCTAGAGTGGATCCGGTAGCCTACTCATTTAATAATAATGATTACATACATAAATAAGTTATACTTAAATTACGGTAAGCATAACTCAAGTTACATGTTGTTTAGCGATAAACCGAAAACTGCACTGGAAGAACTTCGAAACCGAAAGCTCTATTTCTCCAAGCACTCTGGCACTTCAGTGCTTCGCTACTAACACCTAAGAACTACTAAAGTTGGGCCTTGAGAGTTTGGAAGACGTTTAGAAGTGATTTGTGGTGAAATGAGCTAAAACACGTGACTATTTATTTCATTTTTCTCGTGGGCGTGCCGCACCCTGTACAAATGTCATCATTTGATTGAAATGCATGGGGAGGAAGGGATCAATATGGTTGCACCATGTGTCAACCATCCTCGGTGCCATGTGTCAAGATCTCGTCGGTACAAATTTATAGATCTTCTAAAAATCGTAATTTTCGCATACAAGCTCCGTTTTTGACTTTCTTTATATCCCCACTTTTGTATCGACAAGCAATACAACTTTGATTTAGACCTCATTGGCTAATTCAGATTTTATTTTTCATTTTACGGTTCGAGAAGGCTTACACTATAAATGTTGTGAAACTTGTAACTTCTTCATACGAGCTTTGTTATCGAAGTTCTTTATATCCCTATTTCCGTATTGATAAGTGCTATAACTTTCATTTAGATTGTTTTGTCCAAAGAGCAAAAAAAAATTGATTTGAAGTTTATGAAACACTTAGATGTATTGTGTGGAACACGAAACTTTGAAAAATCATAACTTGCTCATTCGAATTCAGATTTTGACGTTCTTTATATCGACACTTTCTTATTCACGACTACTACCTATTTTGTTTAGATGGTTCATTCTAAATACACTTTTATTTTTAATTTTTATTTCTAGCTTTTCGTTACGTTTCTAACCGTATTTTTATACAAATAATATATCATTATAATAATTGTCCATATAAAATAAATACATTATCATATACAAAGAACACTTTTGTAAGCACACAACATGTAAGAATATTTCTTATTTGTTTATTTGTAATAAAATTTTACATTAATTTGTTAACATACATGAGAAAATTTTGTCTAACGAAAAGTGTGGGCGTTACAATAGGTGGGAGGGATGTGGGCATGAAAGAGAAGATTACGAATTATGTTGTTGATGGTGCGGAGAATGTATTTGGATTTTCTATTTTTTTGGGACGTGTGAAGGCATGAGAAACAAAATTTAATGTCGTTTGTTGAAAAGCAGTCATGAAATTGTTTATTTTTGTATTCACCACCATTGTCACATTGAAGGGATTTGATTGTTTGTTTTGAACTGTTTTTTTGACGTGGTTTGAGAATTTAACAAATTTGGAGTAAACATTAAATTTGTGTCGTAACGGATCAACCCAAAGATAATGTATTTAGTGATCAAGGATTATAACATAAGATTTTAAACCACTAGTACTAGTAATAGGGGATGTCCAAACATCACAATTTATAATATTAAAAGCATTAGAAACAATGGAATCGGAAATATCAAAAGGAAGCTTAACATGTTGGCCAAGTTGATAAGCTTGACTCAAAACATCATAGATAGTCTTATTACATGGAAGCAAATTATTCAAAACCAAAAATTAAAAAAAATGTTTCTTGGATGTCCGTGATGTTGGTGCCAAATGGTGGAGCTTGCGGATAAGAGGACTTGAAGAGGTTTTAGGAGAACTGGGTAGAGAGGACTGTCACTGTCACATCAGATTAGGGGTTGGCATGTCCTGTAATCCTTGAAAGTAAAACCAAATCTGTCAAATTTAATGGAACATTTGTTATTATGAGTAAATCTACGAATGAAAATAAGATTTTGAATGATATTGAGAGTGATAAGGACATTGTTTAAATAAAGAGGACGATGAGAATTTTTAATAAGCAAAATAGTGAGTTTGGTCACAACTACATGTATTTTGGATCCATCCTCAACTAGGACATGGAGAGAGATATTATTATCAAGATGGAAATGAAGTATACATTGGTTGTTGTGTATGTGGTTCGTAGCTCTCATATCCATCACCATTTTCTCGGTTTTTGAAGTGACATCGTGGAAAAAAGTTGCAGAAGTAAAGTTGGTTGTTCATTTCTAAACCACGCCATGGGGTTGTCATCTGTGGTGAAGTGAGTTGAATTTGGCATGGGTTGGTAGCACTAAGATGTGCCTGTGGAGCTGAATTCGGTCCAGCAGGGGGAGACCCAAGTAACCCAACGAGAGATGTAGCATAGGCACATGCCATTTGTGGGTCATCCCACTGATAAGAGGCAAGTATGTAGTTGCATGTCGATTGCAATATTGGTGGGGAAATATAGTCACACTTGTATTATTGGGCAGTGGTTTTTGTGATGTTGTTGTCGTTGCTCCAGGATGTTGGTGGTAATCCTGTTGTCGGCAACAATTGGGCTGCTAGAGACAGTCTGGGAGGTGGTGGTTGTTGCGAGTGTTGTCTCCCCTGGAAGGATGAAGGAGAGTGGGTGAAAATAGTGATCTTTATGCGCTGAAGGTAAAGAGATCTGATGCAATTAAATGTGTTGCTCCTCCGAGCTTAAGATGCATCGAGTCCCATCAAAGGTAGGGAAATGATTATAGTGCTTGATCATGATTTTTACACTATCAAATAGGATGAGAGTCCATTGATAATGTAAATGACATATTCTTGTCTAAGATTTTGTTTTCAGAAGATAAATTTTCCAATTGATCGACGATTGATTGGATTTTGGTGCAATTTGCAGCCACACTCAAGTCTCTCATAGTAATGCTTATGATTTTGTGTCTAATTGAATTTCCTTGGTATCCTTGTTGTCACAGAAGAGACAATCCAATATGAGTCATACCTTTCAAGCATTTTCCTAGTGTTTTATCATTGTATTAAGTAGGTTTTGGGATAGAATAGAGTAGATCCATCCTTTTCCAATTGCATCCACTTTCTTCCATTTAGGTTTGGTGGGTGGTTTGTTAGGATCATCATAGGTTTAATCTATGTGTTCAGTAGCATCATAGACTTCATAATGGTTCATGAATAGTTGGCGTCATGCATCATAATTTGACTGTCTAAGATCAACAATAAAGGAAATGTGATATTTGATGTTGGAAATGCAAAAAATTTATGAGAGGAATTGTTTTTAGTATAAGAGTTGTTGTATGTCATGGTGATTAGAGAGGGGATTTACATTTTTCAAGATGAAGAAGATGGTTCCCTCACTTTGAAGATGGAAGGAGAGCGAATAATGGAGAGATTTTAGGAGAGTTGGCAAGATACCATATTGAATTGAACGTCTTCATATTCTCCTTGCCTCGGTAGACAAGAATACAAGGAATATATACATCCATATAAGGCCATTTGGTCAAATGGATTGCACTAAATAAAAGGCTATACATGTGGGATCATACACACTAAATACAAATATTCAAACATGCATATCACAAAGAACAAAACACATAATGATATAAGATGACCAAGATCTTCTTTACACACTTGTTTTTGACTCACACGATAACATTCATATAACAATGATGACTCATATCCAGAAGTAATTCATCATCATTTGGAAAGAAAACGTCATGATATCTAAACAAATGCCATGGTGTCTTAGTTGACACCATTTTAAACATTGTCAAAAATAACTTCTTTTAGGAACGTTAGAATATATTACATTAGCAACAATCTCGAGAAAATGGCATAATTATAAAGGGATAGTAAGGATTTCCTTCAGAATCCAATAAAAACCAAACTAATTTAAGTTCGTGATTTATATGTATATACCAGATAACACAAATTGCTAAAATACTATAAAAATGGTATCTAGCTTACTTACAGACCAATAGTAAAGCACTTCTTAACTTCCAAATGTTCCACCAAATTCTCAATAATATTGCATCTAATACCATTAATGTTGAATATCAATAGAGAAATTCAAGAAATCAGTCTGAAAAATAATATTGAGAGTTATATGTCGATTAGTTGCGAATAATAAATCCAGTCATTATTATTATTATTGGTACCAAGTTTCGTCCACAAACCAGATCAACCATTTATGATCAAATTTGATTATAAGAAAGGTAGAAGGAAGAATGTTCTGTTGTCGGACGAAGTTCTTGTCCTTAGAGGTTTTTATGTCGCTCTAAGGTTGTAAGCTTCAACATCAACACCTACAATTTAATGCATAATATTTTTCATTTGAACAACTATGGAAGAAGAGATAAACACAAAGTGATTAATCGGGAACAGAAGAAATTGTGATTCTATAGTTGTAAAAATCATAAAGGTAGAGAAAAGAGAAGATATTGACTTTTAGTGTGTAAAAAATAGTTCTAGGGGAGCAACGACTAGGCTAGGCTAAGTGCACGTGTATGAGATTGGCTCATCTCTTAATCCACTAAATCCTTTGAAGGCCTACATAGAGAAGCTTATAAATCCTACTGTAAGTTTCTTCACCCACCAATATGGGATACAAAAGAAATTACCAACTTCCACTTCCTTTATAATTTCCAACAATTAGTTTGTTGTTTGACAAGTGTAAATCATTTAACCATAATATAAAATCACAAACTCAATCAAACATAGGAATGATATCGACTTTTAGTGTATGAAAAACAGTTCTAGGGGAGTAACATGACTAGGCCAGGCTAGGCAAACGTGTATGAGATTGGCTCATCTCTTAATCCACTAAATCTTTTGAATGCCTACAGAGAGACGACATATAAATCCTATTGTAGGTTTCTTCACCCCACCAATATTGGATACAAAGGAAATTACCAACTTACACTTCATTTAAAATTTGCAACAATTAGTTTGTTGTTTGAAAACTGTAAAGCATCTAGCCATAAGATAAAATCACAAACTCGTTCAAACATACGAATGATCATTTCAAACCACCGGCCAATTCTCTCCAAAAGTTACACAATCATTTCAATTTTCAGAGAATTATGGTCCACCCCTCGACATTATTGTTGCAGGTTGGACATAAAGAATATGGAAGATATATGGTTTTAGAGGGGGTGTGTGTTAGTCGTTCAAAATATGTCCAACCTGTAAAAGGTATAAGCTATATTATATATAGGGTTTAAGTCATTTTTAGTCACTGGACATTTTTGAGTGTTTTATTTTAGTCATTATACTTTGTTTAAGTTGCCATTGGTTAATGAACGTGTTTATTTATTTTTATTTTAGTCACTATAACTGGTGATAGCCAATTTAGAACACAAAATAACTTCATTAAGGTTATAAACACAGAATACTTTGTTTAAGTTGTCATTATATATATATATATATATAGGGATGGTTCACTTCAAATTCTAAAAAAAATAGAAATCTTGAGATGCAACATCAACCATATATTTCTCATTTTGTAACATCCCCAAAATTCAAGACCAAAAATTTCATTTTTAAATAAGTTATCACATAAAGCCATCAGTATAAACACATTCATAATAATATCTCATGTCAAATCAAAGTGTCAGAATCAAAACATATTATCATAAAACATATCAGAGCGTAATCCCAAAGATCTCATATGAGAAAAACATAGTGTGATGCGTTGCGATCGATCCGACTCCTTTCCTTTAAAACAAAGTACCTGAAACCAAAACTGAAAACCGTAAACACTAAGCTTAGTGAGTTCCCCACATACCACATACCATGCAAACCAACTGATCCATACATTCCATACATAACCAAAACTCATACATAACCAACATATCCATAATCAAGTAAGGTGCTATATGCCAAACATAGTCTTGCTAAGGTGCTATGTGCCAGCATAGTCTTGCGGTTATGCCACGGGCCGCACGTGGTCTTCCTAGTCAAGCTTGGGGCCACTCCCTGGGACTTACAGACAAGTGCCAAGGGCCACCCCCTGGTCTTTCATGCAAGTATCACAAAGACAATTATACATACTACTCTACTAGGCTACTCCGCATATAGTGTGCCAGGAGCCACCTCCTGGTCTTTCATACACAATGACATACAGTGCGCCACGAGCCACCTCCTAGTCTTTCATACATATTGCCTAGGTCTAACCCCTGGGTCTTCATATAATACATAATAACATACTGTGTGCCAAGAGCCGCCTCCTGGTCTTTCATGCATTATGCCTAGGGCTAATCCCCGGGTCTCCCTATCATACATAGACTAAATGGGTCGGCATTGTGGTCGTAGACCCATACAAATAGTGAGGAGACTCACCTCGCACTGCTGAACTTTGTTGATAACCCTTTGGCAGCTGTCCGACAACTCTCTGAACCGCTGCTCCACTAACTCCTCGAGTTACTAATATCAATATAACACTTAGTTCCAAATTAAACTCTAGAAGTCAAACTAAGCCAACTCTGGTTAAAGTCAAAGTCCTGGTCAAAGTCAACCTTCCAGTTGACTCGACTCGCCAAGTCAACCCATAGACTCGCCGAGTTCTTAAACTCAGAAACTCTCAAAATACGACCCAACTCGCCGAGTCACCCCAAGATTCGTCGAGTTCAACGATTTCTGAGTCCCATCCTGTCCAACTCACTGAGTCACCACTCAACTCACTGATTTGCATCTTAACCAGAAGAGGTTGGGGGGTTCTGCGACCTGACTCGTCGAGTCTAAGAACAGACTTGCCGAGTCCTTGGCAATCTTCAACAGACTCACCGAGTTGTTCTTCCAACTCGCTGAGTCCATGCGCGTGTTCATACAACTCGTCGAGTACACGCATGTGACTCGCCGAGTCTCTCTGGTTCTCAATCCATATAATGGCTTTTTGAGCCATGCAGGGGCTCCAATCCATAGATCCACTCTTCTACAGTATAACCCTCACATAAAGTTGTAAACTTTACGTGAAACCAAGGAGATATAGGCCCAAAACACTCTAGGGCTAGGGTTAAGGACTAGGGGGCTTCACCAACAACTCTTAGACAGAAGCTTTAAGACATTCTGGACCATCACAACCCTAGATCTGAAGTAGCAACCTCATATCTAAGCCCCAAACCCAAAATATACCTCAATCTTGCCAAAATAGCCCCAAAATCTCATTCATGAATAGATCTAGATGCAAAAAGGGTGAAGGTAACAGCTTATTACCTCCAAGATGACCTCCCACTAAAGAATAATCCAAATCTTTGTAAATCCCCTTGATCCAAGCTTCTTGATCTTCAAGATCTCTTCACAAAAACCACTTATCTAAACTCCAAATTGCCTCCAAGGACTCTCACTCACGATTTAGGGTTTCTGGATCTTAAAAGGGTGGTAAAGTGGCTGTGGAAGGAATGTAATGTTCTTTAAATAGGGCACAACCCCTGTGATTAGGGTTTTTCTCGTTCAGACCAGACTCGCCGAGTCTGTCACTTACTCTATGCCCCGGATCCCGCTCAGACTCATCGAGTTCCTCCCTGGACTCGACGAGTTGACTCTTGACTTAGAGCTTTTCCTTTCTTTTCTAGGTCTTTTTGATTCTGGGTGTTACAACTCTCCCCCACTTAAACTAAACTTCTTCCTCGAAGTCTGCTACGGCCATCTGATCTGCAATTCTCTCGCATCACCGGTGCCTGATGAACATAACTTCGGCCGACCACTTACTAACACTAGTCCTTGCAAATAACAATCCTCAAGTGCACTCTGATCCCGTTAATCCTGAGAACACAACTTACTCAACTGACAATCCTTCCGGTAATCCCCGAGTACCTATGTTGGACACCCTAGGGGTTCACCCCCCTTTTTTTCCTTGTGCATTTACTGGCCTTCCCAACGCAACATTCCATAACTAACCATTTCCTCCATCACTATGAAGGACATATCCTTCGCGGTATCCATTACTCCAGTCACTCTCGGTGTTGGTCACTACTGCCGATACACACTGAATACTTCTTACTACTATAACTTAGTGTTGAGTACCTATCCCAGCGAATGGATCAGATAATCCTTTGAGTAAAAGATTCATCCTTGCACTGGTTAGACTCATACGAGAGTTGCGCAACAGGGTCAAATCCTTCCCTTTGAGATTATTCAACCCTGTTGTGAGAGGCGTAGCACTCCTTGGTCCACCAGCTGTTTCATACCATACTTCTCTTATCATTACCACCATTAACTGTAAATTTTGTTGTCCCTTATCCGCCTTCCGAATGAACTGAGACCACCCTGGTCCCATTAACTGTAAATTTTGTTGTCAATATCTGGGTTACCGGACTTCCACCGGTTGCTACATCCAGCACAATCTCTTAGTCGCTCCCAGCGACTTCTGGAGAAACTTCGGCTATCTAAGCTGCTCTATCTACTCTGCCACTCTCGCGCCACAAGTCTTGGGATCCTTGATCCCCCATTTTGACCCTAAGGTCCTTACTAGGTCTCACCTGTTGCTAAAAGAACTCGGGCCCACTCATATCCGGGTGGCTGCCCCGCCCTATCTTAAACTATATGAAAACCCTGCTAACGAATCGTGATTCTGATACATTTGTATTGTCGAATAGGGACCGACGAATGCTATGGCCACCCTTTAGTCTTACTATACTCATTCTGCCAACTAGTGAATGCTACAGGCCACCCTATAGTCTTACAACACTTATGCGTTACCAGCCAACTAACGCTACGGGCCACCCCGCAGTCTCACCACACTACTAAGCTATCTTCCGACTAATGCTATGGGCTACCCCGCATTCTTACTATACTAATGCTATGGGCCACACCGTAGTCTCACCACACTTCTAAGCTATCTGCCGACTAATGCTACGGGCCACCTCGCAGTCTTACTATACTAATGCTACAGGCCACACCACAGTCTCACCACACTTCTATGCTATATATAGACTAATGCTACGGGCCAACCCGCAGTCTTAATATACTAATGCTACGAGCCACACTGCAGTCTTACCATACTACTCTTACTATCTGACCACTGGTGAATGCTACGGCTAACCCATAATAAAGCATACAAGCACAATCTAGTACCCCCAAGTGGTACTCATGTCCCAACTGGAACTCCCAACCGATTCCTCTGCAATCTGCTACTAGACATCCCGAGAATGAGGTCTCACAATTGCAAGTTTTCCGAACTTCCAATTCACACTGTCCTCAATTCATACAGCCACCTGGGCCGTCTTTCTTCCTGACAGGAGAGCGAAACTTAGCCTAGTTTCAAAACCACTTCTGCTCCCATAACATGATTGTTTTTCCCCCACTTAGCTTCGGCTAAGTCTTTACGGCATGCAAAAATCCGAGGATTTCCATTCCTTCCTCCCTTGCACAGTAGGCATGATAACTACCATCGCCTTGGCGTCGCTAGCGATCCATCACTAGCCCACTCCAAATACCGTACGATTACTGAATATTAGATGAACACTTCCTGCATCCCCGATACTGATAATCCCCTAAGCTCAAACTAGAATCCTTAAAGTCCGAGTAACTAATGCTCAGAGCAACCTCGTCAGTGATAGACCACTTCCCTTGATGCTTCCAAAAGCTATCCCAAGCACCAAGACTAGAACTACCAAACCCTAATGATGGTGGAGGGCTACTCCATGGACCCTGTCCACCAACCTCCACGCAACGCTCCTGAACCGCTTTTGGTAATAATCGAGATAATACTGGACACTTCGAACCCGAAGTGAGAGATGAACCTACACTAGCTACTAATAGTTCCTGCTATGCAATTGGCATATGACAATTCTGAAAGTACAATCTGAATACAAGCAGAGAGACAACTCATACATACTATCACCAGAGTCCGGGGTAAGAACAACCCTAATACACATAGAATCGAAAAATAGCCATAGATACACACCTGCAACATTCCCTGCTGTAATCCAGATCTCCCTCATCTGTCACTGCAAGGCCCTACCCTCTAACCCATCCGTAATCCTTGAAGTTGTCGGGGAAGACGCAATCCCTGCTCCTCCCCTCATCGTCGGGCAGTCGGCCGTCTTGTGGCCCACCTGATTGTAGTGAAAGCCTATTATGCTTTCCCCCTGTAGGCAGTCCCTGCTGACGTGACCATCACTGCCATACTTGTAGCAGCCTGAACACCTGGAATGACAAACTCCCTCGTGTGGTTTCCTGCACGTGTTGCACTGACTTCGGACCTGTCGACCTACTAATCGCTGATATGAAGTCTTGGGTCTCTTCCCGGGACCCTCCAAAGTATACATCTGATCCGACCTCCTCTTTGCAATGTGCTCCAAATCAATCTCCCTTTCCCGCGCCCTGGCAATCATAGAATCCAGGGTCGAGCATGCTGAGAAGCTGACATGCTCCCGGATATCAGCTCTCAACATGTCATGATAGCGGGTCCTCTGCATCTCATCATCGCCTGCATACTGAGGCACCAGTAAGGCCCTCTCCCGAAACTTGGCGGTAATATCCGCCACCGACTTCGTCGCCTGGCTCATGTCTAGGAACTCTCTGGCCAACTGTTGAAGCTCCACCGCCGGCGCAAACTCCGCCATAAACTTGGTCACAAAGTCTGACCAGGTCATAGCCTCGACGACCAAGGCTCCCAATGAGTCACTAACTGACTCCCACCAATCTCTAGCTCTGTCTCTCAAACATCCCGCCGCAAAGCGGACCATCGACCCCTCGGGCAGAAGCTCGTCAACTGCGTAGACTCAATGTCTGTGATCCATCTCCTGGCAGCAATGGGGTCCTTCACCCCATGAAAATCCATCTCACCACTCCCTCTAAAGTCCTTGAAGGACAGTGTGCGCGTACTCGCTTGGCCAGAAGCCAAATCACTCCTGAATGCTCAGAGGCGATCCTTCATCAGCTCAATGATCCTCTCCTTGATCGACCCGAAAATGACCGGGGTCACCTCAATGATGCCTCTCGTAATCTCAAACGCGATGAATTCGCGTAACCCATCATCAACTTGCTCGGATCCCGCGCCCGAGCCCGATCCTGAGCCTCCTGCTCCATGTCGCGTGGTCACCATACTGGAAATAAACACATAAAGGATCAAAACATACCCCAAGAGGTCTCACATATTATCCAAGATTCCTGGTTCCATCTCGACCCTCCTTGACTCGAGTACAGATCCTCTGCTTCCAGTAGTACGGGCCCATACTACCTTCCACATCTGTCCGTACTTTCCTCAAGGGTTGCTTCCACTTCACTAAGTCCCCTAGGGTAACCTCCAACCCGCACCCAGTCCTCATCTACTAAAGGCATCTTTATAATTCCAATTAGCCACTACCTGGATGCCATCACATGTGACGAGGCTCAGATAATCCTTCGGGTAAAGTACGCGTCCCTACAACGGTTAGACTCATATGAGAGCTGCGAAATAGGGCCAAACCCAACACTCTGAGATTATTCAACCCTGATCACATGTGACTTGACGTATTCACCTAATGGCTAACTCTCATCACTCAGAGTCCCACAAAGCACAAAGCAAGTAGCATTCAGACAAAAAGGGAAATCTAACCAGAACATAATCAAACAATTCTATCCACACAACAAGAATATGTACTATCATGCGATGCTAAGCTCATATAATCAGGCACAACCTAAACAGGCTATCCTACCACTGTCTAACCGACACTAGCATGCAGTTCACAAACCATATAATAGGCATATAAGGCATCCTCCTAGATCCTTAGCCCTAAATCTAGCATGATGATCACATAATCATATAATGACATAAACTTGTATGGGTATCTTGGGGGAAAACTTAATTGAGCTCGGCTGATTGCACGCATCATACACTTTGTTCTTCTCAAAGTTCTTTTCTCTTTTCAGATTCTTTTCAAACTCATTTTTATAAAAATGGTTTTCCTTTTGAAAATTTTCATACCAAGCCCTTAGTGTGAGTTCGAAAACACATAAGAGTATGTCCGAATCCCTCAAACCAAGGCTCTGATACCAACTTGTAACATCCCCAAAATTCAAGGCCAAAAATTTCATTTTTAAATAAGTTATTACATAAAGCCATCAGTATAAAAACATTCATAATAATATCGCGTGTCAAATCAAAGTGTCGGAATCAAAACATCTTATCATAAAAGATATCAGAGCGTAATCCCAAAGATCTCATCTGCGGAAAAAATAGTGTGATGCGCTGCGATCGAGCCGGCTCCTTTCCTTTAAAACAAATAACCTGAAACCAAAACAGAAAACCGTAAGCACGAAGCTTACTGAGCTCCCCAGATACCATATACCATATAAACCAACTGATCCATACATGCCATACATAACCAAAAGCCATACATAACCAACATATCCATAATCAAGTAAGGTGTTATGTGCCAAACATAGTCTTGCTAAGGTGCTATGTGCCAACATAGTCTTGCGGTTATGCCACGGGCCGCACATGGTCTTCCTGGTCATGCCTGGGGCCACTCCCTGGGTGTTACAGAAAAGTGCCAAGGGCCACCCCCTGGTCTTTCATGCAAGTATCACAAAGACAACTATACATACTACTCTACTAGGCTACTCCTCATATAGTGTCCCAGGAGCCACCTCCTGGTCTTTCATGCACAATGGCATGCAGTGCGCCAGGAGCCACCTCCTGGTCTTTCATACATATTGCCTAGGGCTAACCCCAGGGTCTTCCTATCATACATAATAACATACTGTGTGCCAGGATCCGCCTCCTGGTCTTTCATGCATTATGCCTAGGGCTAACCCCCGGGTCCTCCTATCATACATAGACTAAATGGGTCGGCATTGTGGTCGTAGACCCATACAAATAGTAAGGAGACTCACCTCGCACTACTGAACTTTGCTGATAACCCTATGGCTGTTGTCCGACAACTCTCTGAACCACTGCTCCACTAGCTCCCCGAGCTATTAATATCAATATAACACTTAGTTCCAAACAGAACTATAGAAGTCAAACTAAGCCAACTCTAGTTAAAGTCAAAGTTCTGGACAAAGTCAACCTTCCAGTTGACTCGACTCGCCTAGTCAACCCATAGACTCATCGAGTTCTTAAACTCAGAAACTCTCAAAATACGACCCAACTCGCCGAGTCACCCCAAGACTCGTCGAGTTCAACGATTTCTGCGTCCCATCCTGTCCAACTCACTGAGTCACCACTCAACTCACTGATTTGTGTCTTAACCAGAAGAGGTTGGGGGTTCTGCGACCTGAATCGTCGAGTCCAAGAACAGACTCGCCGAGTCCTTGGCAATCTTCAACAGACTCGCCGAGTTGTTCCTCCAACATGCCGAGTCCATGCACATGTTCATACAACTCGCCGAGTACACCAATGTGACTCTCCGAGTCTCTCTAGTTTTCAATCCATACAGTGGCTTTCCGAGTCATGCAGGGGCTCCAATCCATAGATCCACTCTTCTACAGTCTAACCCTCACATAAAGTTGCAAACTTTACATGAAACCAAGGAGATATAGGACCAAAACACTCTAGGGCTAGGGTTAAGGACTAGAGGACTTCACCAACAACTCTTAGACAGAAGCTTTAAGACATTCTGGACCATCACAACCCTAGATCTGAAGTAGAAACCTTAGATCTAAGCCCCCAAACCCAAAATATACCTCAATCTTGCCAAAATAGCCCCAAAATCTCATTCAAGAATAGATCTAGATGCAAAAAGGGTGAAGGTAACAGCTTATTACCTCCAAGATGACCTCCCACTAAAGAATAATCCAAATCTTTGTAAACCCCATTGATCCAAGCTTCTTGATCTTATAGATCTCTTCACAAAAACCACTTATCTAAACTCCAAATTGCCTACAAGGACTCTCACTCACGATTTAGGGTTTTTGGATCTCAAAAGGTGGTAAAGAGGCTGAGGAAGGGATGTAATGTTTTTTTAAATAGGGCACGACCCTCGGGATTAGGGTTTTTCTCGTCCAGACCAGACTCGCCGAGTCCAATAGCCGACTCGCCGAGTCTGTCACTTACTCTATGCCCCGGATCCCACTCCGACTCGTCGAGTTCCTCCCTGGACTTGACGAGTTGACTCTTGACTTAGAGCTTTTCCTTTCTTTTCTTGGTCTTTCTGATTCTGGGTGTTACACATTTGCCACTCTAGCGCTCCAACATACAGACATCAGCGGTGTATGCCTAATCATAAATGATTATATGGCAGAGATGTATAGTCATATATATATATATATATATATATATATATATATATATATATATATATATATATAATCATAAATGATTATATATATGTCTATTCACAGATTGAGTAATCATATATGATTATAGTGGTTGGTGGCAGTAAAGGTGGTTGTAGTTGTGATGACGGTGGTAGTTGTGGTGGTAGAGGAAAAAGGAACGAACATCACTGAATAATCATTTATGATTATAACTCTCCTGCCGCGCAGGTACGCCGGAGCGCTAGAGCGGCTAATGAGAAATACGTGGCTGATGTTGAATATTAATTTTTTTTTTCAGAATGTCAACGGAACCTATATATATATATATATATATATATATATATATATATATATATATATATATATATATATATATATATATATATATATATATATATATATATATATAGAGAGAGAGAGAGAGGTTCAAATGTGGATTGATATCTATTGTGTGGACGTGTGGACAATGCTATTCTATGAGAATGACAAAGAAAAATATATGTTGTTTGATAATGTGAATACGTTCAATCTTACATAACTATTGTCATTATCACGCATTCTCACCAATTAAATCATCTATAAGGTTATTATATACTTTTTTATTATTCTCATTCTGTTAGAATGTTGTCATGATTTTATTGAGTCGTATTCTTTAAGAATGAAAATGAGTGAAAAATGATGCGTAAGAACGAAAATAAATAAGAATTAGTGAGAATACATGGAAATAAAAATAATTGTGTGAGGTTGAATGTATTCACATTACTTAATAACTTATTCTTTTAGTAAATCTCATAAAATAAGATTGTCCACATATATATATATATATATATATATATATATATATATATATATATATATATATATATATATATATATATATGGATCAAGATTTCTGGTTCCCCTTCGATTTTCAACTTCGCAGTCTGCTACTATTAGAGGGATACACTCATTCTGCTCCCCTCACACCCGAAAGAAAGCTAGCTCATCTCTCAGACTGGATCCGGTCGTAGAGACTGATTGATCGGTCACCAACCTGCAAGACCAAGAATTTGAAGAAAGATCCTGGATCAACTCAGTAAAATCATCATATTTAAGAACCATTAAACCCTTATTTATTTTTTTGAACCGGCAATTCTAATTTACTCCTAAGCTAACAACACCTATTCCACCTATGTCCACGACGGGACTTGAACCCTCGACCTCAAAGAGGGAAGGCACCACCTGATACTGCTGGGCTACAAGCCCTTTGGTAAACCATTATTTTTTTAACGGCTAAAACATGTACACTCTAAATCTTTACCCTAAATCATTCATATTTATCCACAATAACGAGACATGTATATTTTAACCGCTTAAGGGAGAAGACAACTTTTCAAAATCTTAGGGGAGATGCATCTTTAGATTTTAAAAACTTTTGGAGATATTGGTATTATTAAAATATTTATGCTACTGTTTTTACCGCTTCATATCGAGCATAAACATTATACTTGATCAAGCGTAGAGGAAAAGGTAGCATTGAAAAGGAAATAAACCAGCTTCCCCCCCTTTTGCACAAACAAACTCCATTTACTTGAAAGGCTTTAACAATTGGAGACGCAATATGCAACAAGAGTTTTGAACTCCAAAGTAAGTGATTTGTTGATTACATAAGGATCTCGAATAAAATCGATTTTGGACAGACAGCTATCAACAACAAGAGTACCATGCACGTCGTTAGACCTGTTTTTACTTCGACTATGAAGCTTTATTTCATTTTGCGTTATCTTTTAAATGTTAGTTAACTACGTTACAACCCGTGGAAACCACGAGTTAAAAATTAAGAAAAAAAATTACATTATTAATAAGAGTTAAGTTTGTTTAGCATTTGTTGTATTGATTATTTAAAATTTAAAATTAATATTAATATAAATTTGTATAAAAGTTTATAAATTTGAATATATGTTAAAGAGAAACACAATTAATAAAACGAATATTATAATTATGTTATACCTGTTTGATTTTCTCTAAAAGATCACGTGCACGTTTTTTGACGAGTCTATAAGCATCTCTATCAAAGAAAGTTAGAGTGATTGTTCCAGAATCATCTTGCACACGAATAGGTATTTTATACCTATAAAACATTCCCACATAAATAAATATTAAATATGTTTAATGTTTAATAATGTATTTAAGTTGTCCATTTGATATTTTCTTAAATGTAAAAAACCTTGGAACAGAAGAGATCTTCTTATTGATACACTTATCACCATAGCATTTTACAACCACACTTGCATCACCACTATCTGGACCACTGAACACATCTCTTGTTTCAACTTTCTTTCCACAGTTTATACACGCATCATAATACCAATCAATATTTTGGCGAATACCATAAATGGTCCCAACAATGATATATTGGCCGACCTAAAAAAAATAAAAAAAATATCAAAAGGATCATAAAAACAATACAATTAGGTTATCTATCAAATAGAAAACAATATCACATCAAGACAGCTAAAATATTCACATAACTCTTGTGGTTCTATCAAATCGACAACATTTTTAACTTTGTAATTATTCAAAAAGTCATCATATTCCGAATATGATTGAGAGTTATCAACAGTCAAAGAATAAGAAGGGTTTTGAAGTACTCGTAATCCAACCAAGCTGTTTTTAATATAGGAGATTAAAAATAAAATTAGTAAAATTATTAAAAAGAAACAAAAAAACGATGAATTATTAAAATAGTTTGTTACCTATCTGTGAAGGTAACAATGTCGGGAAGATTAACATTTATGAACATCCGTGTTTGTTCAAAATAACTGTTAACGGAAGGTGTTCCTTATGAAACAAAATAAAATAGTCAAAAGAATGAGTAATATAAAAGACTAAAATAAGGTTGGTTTGTATAAAAAATGTATCGTTATAGACATTAAGTTTTGCAAACTGCAAAAGGACAATCACACGACCAACTTGTTTATGAGCTTCAAGATAAGAAATCAACTGGTATGCAATATCTCCAAACAATGTCATGTTAACTTGCAAACCTCTGCAAAAATAATAATGGTTAAATGAATATATAATACTAAAAGAACACATGCTAGTTGTAAAGTAATGAATATAATATAAGATATAATATAAGAAAAGTTTTGGTTACTCTAAGTTTCTAATTTGTAAAGGTAGCCTATGTAGAGATTTGCTGACACCACGGGAATCAAACTTTCCTAATGAAACAACTTCACCAATAATATCTACAAAATGATAATACTGATGTCAAAACGATGTAAAATTAAAGAATTAAATATAATATACAATCAAGAAGGGGGAAAATTACCAATTGAGTCATTAGAGGTAGCTGTTGTAGAGATTATTATTTCAAAAGAAACACAAGAAAAGCCATATGTTGTTTTGGGTTGAAAGTGTAGACACTCATTCACAATTGTTCTTCCGTGCAAATTTAACTTGGAGGTTACATCACTTATTTTAAAAGTGTATCTGTTAGGAGCGATAGTGGGGGATCGGATATAAACAGTTTGATCTTCTTTTAGTTTGTACTCAAACCTTTGAAAATCTCTTGGATACACACTTGATCGGATTTTTGTACACTATTCACATAGAGTAAGAATATTATATAATGATAAAAAGTGATATTTTAATAAATATAAATTGGTCAACATTGAAGATGTTATTCGACCATGAAAGATTTTGAATAATATTATTGGAATGATAAAATAAAAAAAAATGATTTTAAATAATGTTATTGGAATAGTAGATTTTACCATTACATCCATGAGTATCATCTCAATTGATTTGACAATAGTGGGGTTGCCATCTGAAAGTGATGTCTACAGCCGGATGATAGACACTTTTAGTGTGTAATCATCCTTCATATTGTCCAAGTCTTTAATCAAAGTGATGTTTCTATTTGTCATTGTCACTATAACAGAAAAGTACACACATAAATTATAAACAGAAATAAAATTACCATTATGTCCATGGAGTATTAATAATATAAGAACAAACTCAATAATGCAATATGGTTATATTCAAACATTCTTACAAAGAAAACAAAAACTGAAATAAACATGGTAACAGAAACTATATACCCGTGTACATCATTCATAAATAAATGTAATAATGATAAGTGAGACAATATGCTAACAGAAACTATATACCCCTGTACATCATTCATAATTAAAATAATAATGATAAGTGAAACAAAGAAGGGGTAAAACCGATAATTATAAGTGAAACAAAGAAGGGGTAAAACCGGTAATTTACATTTGCAGAATAATGCAATATGGTTATATTCAAACATTCTTACAAAGAAAACAAAAACTGAAAGAAAAATGCTAACTGAAACTATATACCGCTGTACATCATTCATAATTAAAAATAATAATGATAAGTGAAACAAAGAAGGGGTAAAACCGGTAATTATAAGTGAAACAAAGAAGGGATAAAATCGGTAATTTACATTTGCAGAATAATGCAATATGGTTATATTCAAACATTCTTACAAAGAAAAAAAACTGAAAGAAACATGCTAACTGAAACTATATACCCCTGTACATCATTCATAATTAAAAATAATAATGATAAGTGAAACAAAGAAGGGGTAAAACCGGTAATTATAAGTGAAACAAAGAAGGGGCAAAACCGGTAATTTACATTTGCAGAATAATGCAATATGGTTATATTCAAACATTCTTACAAAGAAAACAAAAATTGAAATAAACATGCTAACAGAAACTATATACCCCTGTACATCATTCATGATTAAAAATAATAATGATAAGTGAAACAACAGGCTAACAGAAACTATATACCCCTGTACATCATTCATAATTAAAAATAATAATGATAAGTGAAAGAAAGAAGGGATAAAACCGATAATTATAAGTGAAACAAAGAAGGGGTAAAACCGGTAAAACACAAATAACACAAAATAACACCAACAATCTGAATTTCATGTTTAAGCACCAAAACATGTGGATTCCTAATAACAGAAGTAGGATGCCATATTATGAACGCCATTATTAGGAATAAGATAACAAAAAATGGCAGAATTGTCCGGTTCCGTTAATAAAAAATATTTGAAAATTCTAAACTTTTTGTTATTCTTTAACACATAAACAGATTTATTTTATTTTCAACCTCTTTAATCTAAAATATGATCACGGACATCTTTGTTCTAGTCAAATTACAATCGATTTGACTATTTTGCCCCTACATAAAAAATTGTATGTTATAACTTTTTTTTTAATTTTAACTATTTTTTCATGAGAATGTATACAATTTTGTTGTGTCTTACTGATTTTTCCCAAGAATTCGTACCTATTTGCCAGAAAAAAAATGAAACTTATAATATAACTTCATAACAAAGCAAATAAAAATTGTCTGTGATGTTTATAAATATGCTTCTGTTTTTCAAATAAGTTTTTGATCGTATTACCTATTTGACAATCATAACTATAAATATGGTTCTGTCACACACACGCATACATATTAAGTTTTTGATAGTTCTTATTTAGGTCGTGTTTGTATGTACTTTGGGAATTAAAAAACTGGCATACACATTAAGTAGCAGAACCATATTAAGACGAATTATGATTGTCAAATAAGTTTCTGATCGTTCTTATTTAGTACAGTATCTCATAGTGAAATACGAATAAGGTATCAGGTAAATTGTCACACACACGCATACACATTAAGTAGTAAAAATAAGTTTCAATTATGATTAACACAGACATTGAGAAGCAAGGGCTTACATATACACAATGAGAAGCATAATTGAGAAGCAGAAACTTACCAAATGATTGAAGTCGCTGATTGAATGTCCGATAACCGAAGTGTCGATGATGCTTGATTGTTGGAAGACGATGTTGTAAAGAATGATTCATATCGTATGTTTCAAGTATATATTGAAACATAATACCATCAAATGGACATAATAATCAAAATTAAATGTAGTCGATACGATTGATATGGATACCATAATAAGATGCTCTTAATCGGGCATATAACAAAATTAAGTTAATGTGTACAAGTTTTATGAGCAATAATAATTGAAACAAAAATATAGCGTTATATGGATTCCAAAATTTCATTCGATATCCATCCATATTCCATATTCTAAATTCTAAATTTCAAATTGCCATATTTCCATATCTAATTTTCATATGTAATGCTATGTCAAACGATTTAGGGGTAAAAGTGAGATTTAACATGGGTAGAAAACTGAAATTTTGACAGGACACGTGGACAACATGTTTTGTTTATTAGATAGGGAGATAGGGATTAAAAATCAAGTATATAAGTCAAAATATATATTGTATATTCCATGTAAAAGGATATTACTTTTAGCAAAAAGAATTAATATAAGCAAAGTACTTTGAAAATTAATACTTAAAAGATTTATGGGATAACTTAATCAAAGTAGAAAACCATGCTATTAAATATAGGTTATGATCATAAGTAGTCATTTATAGTCTAATTTAATCAAATAGTTTATTTAATTATAAATTTAAGATGAAAGTTTTAAAGACTGCTGTTTTAGAATATGTTTTCCGAAACAAAATTTTGTTACAAAATATCCAGATGTTATGCAAAAATGAATTTTCCGATGGTAAAATTTTGTCGGAAAACACTTTTCCAACAAATTTCTGATAAAAAATTTGTGGTAAAAGATGTGGAAAACGTTTCCGGCATACCAACTTTTATGGTTTTTTAACAAATTTCCAACGGATTGTACAACCACACGAGCTCGTCACTGATTAGTCTCTATTTCATAGTTAGAAAGCATTTTAATTATATATAATCTTAATTTACATGCCCTTTAGGAAGAATGTATCTATTGTACTTTAGAGTTTTGCCACAATATTTTGTTGAGACTGTCAGTTTTGGTCTCTACCTTGCTCTCACTTCCGCTACACCCACTATCAAAATTTCAACGACTTAGCACCCACCACACGCTCTACTGATTTTCCTCATCGACACCTCTCCTGCTCTTCTTGTTTTTTTTTCTCCCACCATATATGACAAACTTTTGAAGTAAATCAAGGTCTTGGATATCTTCTTCCCTCCGAAAGTGTAGTAAACAACACACGAAGCCCACGTCCAACACCGCCCTGCCCCACCTCCAACAACACCTACCTCCATTGTCGCCCTCCACTAGTGTCTTCCTTGGTAAGTTTCTCTTCTGATTATCTGAAATCGATTTCAGCTTGAAATTGCCACTAAAATCTATATAAACTTCAAATTGCCTCTAAAAGGGTATGCTTTTTTGATTTTCTAAAATCGATTTTTTAACTTTCAAATTTGGTTTTCTGATTTTTTGAAATCGATTTGAACTTCAAATTGCCTTAGATTGTATGAACTTGAAATTGATTATAAACCTCATCCTCCACTGTATGACTTTACCACGCTCAACTCATTCAGTTACCTTCTCTTCTCCCTAAAATTTTATTTGGTTTGAAGCTAATTTTGCTAAAGTCACCGGCTACCCAACATCCTCGAAGCGACAACATCAATATTGTTAAGTTTCTTTTCTATTTACAGAATGGAACTCTTTGAGATTAGATGTTATGAAAAGTTGTTTTGGTGATGAAATTATACAAAATCGTCATCTTCTACCATAAGTTTATGTTACTGATAACATGTTTGCTAAAATGTTTCAGAGATAAATCATCCCGATACTTGTAACTTACAATTATCAAATTGACATCGCTGACGTACCGCCATAGGTACAATAAAGTTTGATTTTTTTTATTTTCCTCGAAATCCTAAAAAATGCTATATTATGCTTTTTGTAATGATATTAATGCACGTAGAATTAAAGAAAAGTTGAAGGGAACTTTTTGGATATATAAAAAAATCTAAATTATCAAACTATAATTTGACATTTCTTAAACTAATTACTTTTTGAGCTTTGATTTATTGTTTCTTTATTATAAGTCGGGTGTTTTTTTGTATATAATGTGGTTTTATAAGGTGTGTCGGGTAAATTAGTGTTTTAAGCTCGCAAGTATGTCTCTCCATCGACTCGTCCATGGGTTGCCCGGTTGATTATGGTGCATAGTGTTGGATTAGTGTCTAAGCCCGTAACCATATTTGGTAAGTACTTGACCCGGTTGTGCATGGTCCTTTTGGGTTGCCTTCACCAAAGCAACTTGACTGGAGAATTGATAGAGAAAGAGGTTATTATGATTTATTAATATATTATAAGAATAATTTATTAAAGGAGAAATCATATTTGTAAGTATCAACTTGATCTTTTATGTTGATTAGTGGAAATGATGAAGAAGCTTGAATAAGTTGTTGTTGCTTAGCTTGTTTGGCTAACTTTTTCAATCTTTTTGCTTCTTTTTCAATTTTCGGAATGTAGAGTAGTTCACCGGTTCTTGTAGACCTGGGCATAAACAATCAAATAACAATAACCAATTTCCCCGGCAACGGCGCCAAAACTTGGTGGGATGTCAAGCCCACCAAGCTAATTACACCCTTTTATTTGCTAATAAAATGTAATATAATGGTAAAAAGGGGTATCGATCCTCAGGGAAATGATTGTATTCAATCACCAATGCAATCTAAAAGAACTATTGTAAATAAACTAACTACAATTAAACTAAAAGGGGGGTGTTTGATTACTTGAAAACTAAAAAAACTTGAATAATTAAAAATCTTGCAATTAAGCAAGTTGTTGAGATGCTCAAAGGTTGGGAATAATTGGTTAACTATGGTAATTCAACACAATGAACATTTATGTGTTTATCATTAGGATCTAATACAAAGCTTATCCTTCATCCCAAATTGGTTATAGCAATCATGAAGCATGAGATGCCAAGATTCCTCGTAGGTAGTATGGAGGTTGGGGAAGCCCACAACACACTTTCTTAATTAAGATCAAGGGTCAACTGAAGCAATTGGTTCCAAGAAATCAATTAGCCTTAAGAATGAAGGAATCCTCAATTCCTAGAGGATGTCAAATGCTTACACATCCATAAAGGAGTTATGATTCATAATCTAGAGATGATTTCTACCATCATAAAGCTTTTGTTCTAGATAAATTCAATGATCCAATGCAAAATCAAAGAAACAAATCAACAATTTCTCATTTAATTACTAAGCTCATGATCAAAGCATCAAATAAGCATAAGAATTGCAAACTAGAATCATAAACATGGAATAAATTGATAATCAACATAAATCCTTCAAAACCCACAAACATTCATTGGTTTTCAACCAAAGTCAACCAAATAAGAGTTTAGCCACTCATGGCAACAAAGTAACAAGAATAATAATCTAATTGCATAAAGAAACTACCTAAGATTTGGAAAGATGAAAAGAAATGGTTTCTAGCTCCCAAAATCGCCTCTTGCAGGTCTCCAATGGTGAAAAATCGTCAATATGGTTGCTAGGTCTGATTCCCCAAGTTAATGGCAAGCCAAATGACCAAAATGCCCAAACTGGGCAGTTGCACGAGTACCCGCGCGACGAAAATTCCACCCGCGCAAATGTTGATATAATGTTATTGGTCCTTCATTCCACCACTCCACCCTTCCACTACCAAAGATTCCTTTGGTCACCCCCTTGTCCATGTAATTTGAATCCACTAATCATCATTTAGCTACCAAATGGATGCTCCAAACCCAAAATTAGAAATTTATGATCCATCTTCACAAGCCCAAATAATCCAAGCCATCAACTTTAAAAGCCCAATTCTTCTTCTTTGATTCCGCCAAGCCCAACAATGCCTCGAGAGCCCACTAAGCCGTCTTCACTCTAATCCACAATCACAAAAAGCTCCAAAACCCTGCAAAATTCCTCATGCAACATAACAAGTCCCCGATAAAATCCATGATAAAGAAATTAAAGAATATACAATGTAATACTAATAAAAAGAGCTAAAAATCTAAAATAAACTAATAAAAATAAGGAAATAAAATAAGCTATCAAATCACCCCAAACTTAAACCTAACTTGTCCCCAAGTTAAAACAAGACTAAAATGAGCTCGGGATGAGCTAAACTAAAAAGAGAAAAATAAAGATACCATAGAAGTTGGTCAGCATCAGTCAACATGGTCAGAATTAGTCCTTCAATGGACCCTACGCATCTTCAAAATGTTCCCCGCTTTAGAACCATAAACAACATTCTTAACCACTTGATGGGCGAATAGATCATGGCTGGATGCGGTCGTGGTGTGCAAGACAAAGGAAACAGAGATGCGCCCAGTGGGGGCACTTTAAATCACCAATGTAGACCATAGTGCATGAAGGAAAGGCGCCTCTTCACACACTATGATTCCTACATTTTTCAGGCTAAAGTGTATAGTACGAAATAAGGTTTTGCAGTGCGGCCTCCGAGCAAACATCCGGTTTCAGAGGCTTCTCCCTTGTACTGTCCTTTACAGTCTATCGTCCCATTGTCGGGGCCTTTTCTCACCAAAAATCAAAAATCAAAAATAAAATAAAATAATAAAAATATTCTACTTAACCTAAATCTAAACCTAACAACCTAATTCTTCAATCTTGAACTTTCGTTATTTGGTCTTCAACCTCTTTGATGCTTGATATTCAGTCTTCTTAAATCTTCTCGTTTTTTTTTGGAATTATATATATAACATAAGTCTTGAACGTGGAACCTTGATCTTCTTTTTGTGTTGCTCTTTTTCTTCATTTTTCTTCTTTGTTTTTGTTGCTTTTCTTGAATCATCTTTTATAGGCTCTTATTGTCTTCACTTTTCAAATTTCTTCAATTTTTTTTGTGTTTCTTCTTGGAAGGTCTAAGGAATGTCACCATGTAAGATAGGATGGAGGCTAACATGAACACCTAATAATCATTGACAATGCGCCAAGATCAACTAAAAAGGGGTCGGATATGACTCAAAAATGGGTGTTACCGAAAAAACTTGGTCCCAAAAGATGTGAATTGGGGGACTCACTTCAAAGTTCATCAAGCACCTCAATGCAAGGTGTGATAAACAAAATCTATCTAGCTATCTACTCTAGACCCCTAGAAAAAATGATAACCTATCCTAAAAAGGTTGTGAGAATCTAACTAAGCAAGGCTTGGACAAGACTCGGGAGTACTAAGGGGTACTCCCTCCAAAACCAAGATGCTAGTCTTCAATATTTTCAATGTCTTCAAAATACCTTACCGGGCTAGTCTTTGCTCGCACACATTGGCATGACCAACCACATCCCTCCGCACCTAGACCCAATCAAGCTACCTACATCTGACCCCCACACAAGCGGTCTCAAAGTGGTTTGTGAGGCTCAAAACGTGTCCCATTCATCAAATACAAGGAATTCCATATCAAGACCGGGACCAATCGATGATTCAATACTTATGACTCGGCGCTATGGTACCTGTAGGGATGAGAAGACAAGAGAGAACAAAAATTCATGAACTTAAACTAGAATGCATCTAAAAAGTATGAAAATTAGAAAAGAAAGAAACAAAATATGCAATTTTTTTGAATTTTTTATGCAATTTTTATGAATGACCTAAATGACTTACTCTAAATGCAACAATATACAACCTAAATGCAATAAAAAAATAAAAGATAAAGAATACCTCACCCCAAGCTTAAAATGAAGCATTTTCCTCAATGCTTAGGATAAGAGTAAGGAAGGATCGTACCGAGATCAAGGTGGAGGAGGCCCTCGAGGGGATAACCGCCTTCGGGCCGAAAATGATACCAAAGGTCCTCCATGTAAGTGTTGGTGCGTGCTTGTTGTTCCTCTATGCGGTGGATGGCTGCAGTGTTCCTATTGCCCTGGAGGCGCAAGGAAGCAAACTGGCTGTAAATATCGAGAGGAAACTTGTGTGCTGGGTCGGGCTCATTGTGTTGCTGGTATGAGTGGTAATCATGTTGTGGCTGGAAGTGTTCTCCCGAGGGTTGAAAGTGTGACCCGGAGGGTTGACCTGGATAAGGTGGTGGAAACTGGCGGATTGGGAGATCATAATGATCTTCAGCCTCAAATGGGCTATCAGCATTGTCAGGGTCCACCTTCATGTCATCATCCGTTGCTGCATCATCATCGTCTGTCAACTCTTGAGGCAAGAACCATGTTTCGGGGTCATTGGTGGTGAAGGCGGAGATACTTGGATTGGGCAAGATGTAAACTGGGTCCTTGACATGGTTGATCCAAGAGTAATGTCCAGGAAGAGTAGGATGAGGTAGCAGTAATTCCATTCGGATGACAGTTATGCAATCAAGAAGGTAGAGAGGTGGATCATCCACTGGTACATATTCAGACTCTGGAAATTGAAGGCCCATACCCAAACCAATGAGGGTAATGAGACCTCCAATACAAATGTCACCAGTGGTCTTCGTCCTGATGTTGTCACATTTGTCTAAAAAGAAGGTGGCGAAATCGGGTAAAGACCAACGTCGGATCGACATGAAGTAGAGAAAATACAACTCAGCGGTGTTGATTTGTCCCGGCTCGTGACGAGCAAAGATAGAAGTGGATAGGATCCGGTGAGCAATTCTCCAGCAAGGATGGATGATAAAGGGGTCTTTTTGGCGACTGGGATTGAACTTGGAAAGGCTCATGATTTGGGTCCAAAAGTCTACTTTGGGCAAGCTTTTAAATTGAGTCCATTAGTAGCTGTAAATCGGAGTTGTTGATGTCATATGTGCCCATGATCTTGTTGAGGGTTTTGTACTTGAGTCGGTGCTGCCGACCCTGGAGTTTGAAAGTGAGTAACCTCGTCGTGTCATTGCGGGCATAGGTGGAGAGGAAGTCGAGTGTGGGTTGTTTGTAGGTGCGTGCAGAAAGAGCGAGAAACTCGTGCCAACCAATGTTGAAAAATAGTTGTCGCAAGTGGCTGTCAAGGCCGAGGTGCTCCATAGAATCTTGGTGGTAAAATTTTGTGGTGCGGATTGCATGCTTTTGAAGGTTGGATTTGAACTCTCGGCTTTGGGCACTCGTGAGGGTAAGGTTCCCATCACGATCAACATGGTCGGTGGACATTTTCTTGGATGACCCCGAGGATTGAGCTTCACGAGATGAACCATGAGATGCGTGAATGGTCTTGTCCCGTGCCATTGTACCGGTGAATAAACCTAGCAAAGACAAAAACTTGGGCAAAATTATCCCTCACACTCGCCTCACACCAATCCAATCAAATCAAATAATTAAAATCGGGCAATATTCCAAATTGGCAATTTGGCACAATGCAATTCAACTCAATCAATTCAAGGCAAGCTAAGACGAGTTCTATTTAACCTAATGCATAGCACAAGTCTATGAAATTAGAATTGGAATGCAATGGACTTAAAAGAAATGTACCAATTTCGAGTGTCGAAACCCGAAAAGAAATCCGCTAAAACCGCACCCCAAGCTTGAATTTGACCCATAAGGTTGAATCTTTTGAAACTTCGGCGAGAAACAAAAAATTTTAAATTTTTGGTCAAAATCAGTGGCGGCGGCCGGCGCGGAGCTAGGTTTTCTGGTGATGAGATTTTCCCAAATTAATAGTAGATCGGTGTGTGGTGGAGTGTTTGGTGAATAATGCCCCAAAAAAATTTGGAATTGTGTGGCAAGTGGTGTCAGAATCAGGCCTTAACAGTTTTTCCGGCAAGGTTGATAATGGTGGCGTCGAGCGGTTTACCGGCGAATAGATGGGTGGGATTTGGTCGGAATTAGGTGGGGAGTAGAGCTGGGGTAGAGCGCCGGCGAAACAAGCAGCGTTGATGCGGTGTTTGTTGATTTGCGATTTTTCCAGCGGCGACGTTTGGATCGGCAAAATCGGGGAGCAGATGGAGTGTCGCTGTAGGAGAAGGGGCAACCGGTGGTGGGGCTTGGAAGCGGTGGCAGCGGAGGAAGCTGATCGGAAACGGCAGCGGCGTGAGGAGTTCGTCGGAGTTTGTGGACGGGAGGCACAAGGGGGAAGGGGTGTCCGACGGATTAAGGGGTTATAAGGGTGGGTTAGAAATGGGTCGGATAGCGGGTCTGGAGCGGGTATGGAGCGGATACCGGGTGGATTTTTGCAATTTGGGTGATATTGGCAGGCCGCGCAAAGAAAAGGTAGCATTTGGTTCTTGGCCGCGCAAACATCTGCGAGGGTGGATTTCGGCCACGTGCAACTCACAGTTTGCATCCCATGTTGGTGCAATTTGGAACTCGGAACCTGCGCGGCTGGGGTCGGTCGCGCAGAGGTTGCGCGGGTACCCGCGGAAAAGTCAAATTTTTGGAATTTTTCAAACTTCACCAAAATCACTCGAAGACTTCTATATGCTTATTTTTAGGCCAACTTCAAGTTTAGAAACACCCAAAACTTCAAGCGGAGATTATTTATTCACAATGCATTTATTTAACGTCTTTGCCAAGACATAGCCCTGCCTCCGTCAATCTTCGTAATTCGGGTTTTCCAATGTTACTTTGTCGAATTCTCCCGTGTCGAAGCCTTCATAGAACGGTTTCAAGCAGTGCCTATTCACTTTGAATATTTGATTCGTGTCCCAACTCTTAATTTCAACCGCACCATGATCAAACATTTTTATAACAATAAAAGGTCCGTGCCATCGAGATCGCAACTTTCCCGGGAATAGATTTAAGCGTGAATGATAAAGAAGAACTTTTTGGCCCGGAATAAAATGCTTACGAGTGATGTGTTTGTCGTGAAACGCTTTTTTCTTATCTTTGTAGATGCTTGCATTTTCATAAGACTCGTTCCTCAACTCCTCGATTTCTTGAAGTTGCATTTTTTCGGTGCTTTCCACTTTCTTCAAGAATGAAATTGCACTTTTTAACAGCCCAATATGCCTTGTGTTCCAATTCCACCGGTAAATGACAAGACTTTCCATAGAAGAGGCGGAATGGAGACATACCAATTGGAGTTTTGTAGGCGGTCCGATACGCCCACAATGCATCTTCTAACTTCAAGCTCCAATCTTTTCGTGTAGTGTTGACCGTCTTCTCAAGAATTTGTTTGACTTCTCGATTTGACACTTCGGCTTGGCCATTTGTTTGTGGATGATAAGTGGTCGATATCCGGTGTGTGACACCATATCTCTTTGTCATGGCTTCCATCATTTTATTGCAAAAATGAGTGCCCCTATCACTCACCAAAGCTCATGGTACACCATATCTTGTTAAAATGTTGGATTTCAAGAATTCAATTACTGTTTTAGAATCATCATGTCGTGTTGCCTTTGCTTCCACCTACTTTGAGACGTAATCAACCGCCAAGAGTAGATAAGTATATCCAAAAGAAACGGGGAATGGGCCCATGAAATCGATTCCCCATACATCAAAGATCTCACAAATGAGGATGGGGTTTTGAGTCATTTCATTCTTCATGGATATTGTTCCCATTCTTTGACATCTATCACAACTCTTGCAAAATAGATAAGTATCTCTTGACATTGTGGGCCAAAAGAGTCCGCATTCGAGCACCTTTCGCATGGTTTTGTTTTGACCAAAATGTCCTCCGCATGCATACTCGTGGCAAAACTTCAAGATAGACTTGACCTCATTTTAGTGAACACACCTCCGTATTAGTTGATCCGGACAATGCTTCCAAAGATAAGGGTCGTCCCATACGTAGTATTTGGAATCACTCTTTAACTTGGCCTTTTGGTGCTTGCTAAACGAGTGGGGAATTTCTTTTGTAACCAATTAAGTAATTCACAATATCCTCATACCATGGAATAGTGTTTAAAATGTAGAGGAGGTGTTCACCCGGGAATTCATCAAGGATGGGAGTATCAACCGACTTAAGTGATCCGCAACTAGGTTTTCGACACCACTTTTTTCTTTTATCTCAAGATCGAATTCTTGTAAGAGAAGAATCCACCGAATCAACCGTGGCTTAGCATCTTTCTTGGTCATGAGGTATTTCAAGGCGGCATGATCGGAGTACACAATTACTTTTGTCCCTAGAAGGTATTGCCGAGATTTCTCCAATGTGAAGACAATAGCTAGAAGTTCTTTCTCGGTGGTGGAATAGTTGGCTTGAGCATTATCCAAGGTTTTGGAGGCATAGTAGATAACATGTGATGCTTTGCCCTCCTTTTGACCTAAGACCGCTCCAATGGCGAAATTGCTCGCATCGCACATAATTTCAAATGGAAGCTCCCAATTTGGAGGTTGGATTATAGGGGCGGAGGTGAGCAAGTCTTTTAGTTTTTCAAAGGCTTCTTGGCATGCAACATTGAAGTCAAAGTCAACATCCTTTTAGAGAAGGAGGCACATCAGTCGCGTGATCTTCGAGAAATCTTTGATAAATCTTCTATAGAATCCCGCATGGCCCAAGAAAGATCGCACTTCTCTAACACATGTTGGGTAAGGAAGGGTTTGGATGACATCAATTTTGGCTTTATCAACTTCAATTCCCTTTTTGGAGACAATATGACTCAAGATGATGCCTTGATTGACCATAAAGTGACATTTCTCAAAGTTTAACACTAACTTTTTCTCAATGCACCTTTTCAAAATCTTCTTAAGATTATCCAAGCATTCGTCAAACGAATTTCCATGCACCGTGAAGTCGTCCATAAATACCTCAATTATATTCTCTACATACTCGGAAAAAAATGCTCACCATGCATCTTTGGAATGTGGCGGGGGCATTGTATAATCCAAATGGCATCAGCTTGTAGGCAAACGTACCAAAGGGGCATGTGAAGGTCGTCTTGTCTTGATCTTCGGGTGCAACGGATATTTGATGAAAACCCAAGTATCCATCGAGGCAACAATGATGCGATTTTCCCACCAATCTCTCGAGCATTTGGTCGATGAAAGGAAGAGGGAAATGATCTTTTCGTGTGCTTGAATTTAACTTTCTATAATTAATGCATACCCTCCATCCATTTTGAACTCGAGTGGGTACCATTACGCCCTTGTTATTCTCTACAACTGTGATTCCCGTTTTCTTGGGAACCACTTGGACCGGACTAACCCATTTGGAGTCGGAAATCGGGTAAATCACGTCCACATCAAGGAGTTTGATGATTTCTTTGTTAACAACTTCCATCATGGGAGGATTTAATCGTCGTTGAGCTTCTCTTCTAGGTTTACAATCATCTTCCATGAGGATCTTGTGAGTGCAAATATTAGGACTTATCCCCTTGATATCCGCTATCGTCCATCTCATTGCTTCTTTATGTTCCTTCAATACTTTAACCAATTGATTTTCTTCAAAGTCTTTCAATTGAGAGGAGATGATCACCGGAAGAGATTTGTCTTGACCTAGATAAACGTACTTCAAATGGCTAGAATAAAACTTTCAATTCAAGTGTGGGTGGTTGGATTATTGAAAAGGGCCTCTTGTTTGGAGAATGAGATAAGGAAACTTGAGAAACATCCTTCTTTGTGGAATTGTTAACTTCTAAAATCTTCACAATCTCTTCAACTTCGGAGTCCAATGTGTACATATCCAATGTTTTCTTCAAACTTTCACAATCAAGACTCAAGTTGAGCACCATCTTCAAAATATCTCCATATGATAACTCGAATAGTTGTTGGGTGATTGGTTCAATCACATCGACCCGATACAATGGAGAAATATTGCTAGGATACCTCATGGCTTCAAAGATGTTGAAGTGAATGGTCTCGCCATCGAACTCCATGGTGATCTTCCCATTATGAACATCAATAATCGTGTGAGCGGTATTCATGAAGGGTCTTCCAAGGAGAATCATAGATGACTTGGATGGAGTCTTCTCTTCAAGGTCAATAACATAGAAGTCCGCGGGAAATACTAGTTGATTGACTTGCACTAGTACATCTTCTAACACGCCTCTTGGAAATACACTTGACTTGTCTGCTAATTGAATTATCACTCCGTTTTCTTCCAAAGGTCCAACATTGAGAGATTGAAAAACTGAGTAGGGCATCACATTTATTGAAGCTCCAAGATCTAGCATTGCACTTTCAACATGTAAATCACCAATTATGCACGGAATAGCGAACATTCCCGGGTCCTTGCATATGGGTGGTAACTTCTTTTGGATAACGGCGGACACATTTGCATTGACTTGAATCTTTTCATTCGCCTTAAATGTCCTCTTATTGGTGCATAAATCCTTAAGGAATTTGGCATAGCGTGGTATTTGCTTGATTGCATCCAATAAGGGAATGTTGATTTGGACTTTGCGGAAGGTTTCAAGAAATTCGTTTTCATCCTCCTTTTTCTTTGATGAAGCCAAACGGGATGGGAATGGTGGTGGTATAACCAATGGCTTGACATTCTTGTTGGAAGATTCGGGTTGATCAACGTTTGGCACAACCGGTTCCTTTGGAGTAGCTTCAACCTTCGGAGGCTCAACAACAATAACCTCATCTTCTTCTTATCTTGAGACTCTCTTAGGGTGACTTTCTCCAAATGTTTTCCCACTTTGCAAAGTTATTGCACTCACATTGGGGTTCTTCTCGGTTTGAAATGGAAGTTTACCCCTTTGTTCCATCTTGTTGAGAGCGGTGGCCAAGTCTCCAATTTGTGCTTAAATGTTGGAGAAGGTGTTCTTGGTTTCTTGTTGAAATTGGGTTTGACTTTGAGCAAGAGAAGTAACAAGTTCTTAAAGGCTCATTTGATGGCTACCACTTGATTGGCCTTGTTGTGGAGGTTGTTGGTAGTTTGGAGGGTGAAAAGAAGGTTGTGGATATGGAGGTTTTTGAGAGGGGTGTTGTGGATGTTGAGGTCTCATCAAAATATTTGGTGGGTTTTGCTTTGGTGGATATGGATTGTGTGGGTTGTTCCTCCAATTTGGGTTGAAATTGTTTTGAAATCCCATGGGTCTTGGTTGATCTTGATATCCTCCCATTGCATTCACATCTTCCGGTTCGTTACTAAGTGAGGGACACTTATCCGTATAATGCCCCGTCATTGCACAAATGCCACACACCATCAATTGTTGACCACTTCCCACCACCATTTGACTTAGCACATTAGTCAAATCCAAGAGCTTTGATTCCAAGTGTTGAGTGTTGCTAATTTCACCAACCATTTGTGGAGAACTTCTCTTCATTTCATTTCGGGTTGCAAAGTTTCGTTGATTTTGAGAAATGGTTCCAAAAAGGGATATTATCTCTTGGGGTGTCTTGTTGAAGATGTCACCACCACTTGAAGCATCAATCATCCTCCTATCTTTTTCATTCATTCCCTCATAAAATTGATGAAGAAGTAGTTGTTCGGGAATGTTGTGTTGAGGGCAACTTGTACACAAGTTGTTGAATCGCTCCCAAAAATCATGAAAAGTCTCATTCTCCACATGACGAATCCCCAAAATGTCACTTCTTTGACTTGATATCCGGGAGGCAGGATAGAACTTTCTATTTAAGGCCTTGAGTAACTCTTCCCATGTGTGAATAGATCCTGGTGGAAAGTTGAATAACCATTCTCTAGCTTTATCTTCCAAGGTGAGTGGGAAGGTGGTTAGCTTGAAATCATCCAATGTCACATTTTCGGGCAACATGCTAACACATATCAAGTGAAAGGACTTCAAATGCCTTTGAGGATCTTCTCTATCCAAACCATGGAACTTGGTAAGTTTATGTATGAAACTTGACTTCAATTCAATTCCCCAGCGGTTTGCGGGATAAACAATACCAAGAGGTGTATGAGTAACATTTGTTTCCATCATTTGTCTAAGTGTCAACTCTTGAGGGGGATTGGGTACGTTGGGGTGATTGGGATATTGTTGCATGTAATTGGGATATTGTTGGTAAGGTGGATATGGGTATTTTTGGGGATTGTAGATTGGTGGTGGATAAGGTTGGTAGTTAGGGTATTGGTTGTAAGGAGGTTGTTGTTGTGGGTACATTGGGTTTTGGTACATTGGAGGGTGTTAGTAATTGGGTTGATTTGGGTAATGAACTTGTTTAACTTGAAAAGCATTGTTTTTAGGTTGGTTGTTTTGGTGGAAGTGTTGGTTTTGTGGTTGTGGTGGTGGTTGATAATTGGGTTGGTTTTGAGGAGGGGCTTGATTCCAAGGTGGCATATCAATGAGAGGTTCTTGTGGTTGTTGTCTTGGTTGATGGGGTGGGGTATTAGTATCTTGATTATTTGGGTTTGGATTGGGATTTTGAGGTGGAGTGTGGTTCCTCGCGATGTAGTTTTCAAAAGGAATGTCTTCAAAGGATTGACCAACAATTGGAGAACTCGTTTCGGTGTCGGTATCACTTGAAGTATGAACTTGATCTTCTATGTTGATTAGTGGAAATGATGAAGAAGCTTGAATAAGTTGTTTTTGCTTTGCTTGTTTGGCTAACTTTTTCAATCTTTTTGCTTCTTTTTCAATTTCCGGATTGTAGAGTAGTTCACCGGTTCTTGTAGACCTGGGCATAAACAATCAAATAACAATAACCAATTTCCCCGGCAACGGCGCCAAAATTTGGTGGGATGTCAAGCCCACCAAGCTAATTACACCCTTTTGTTTGCTAATAAAATGTAATATAATGGTAAAAGGGATATCGATCCTCAGGGAAATGGTTGTATTCAATCACCAATGCAATCTAAAAGAACTATTGTAAATAAACTAACTAACTACAATTAAACTAAAAAGGGGGTGTTTGATTACTTGAAAACTAAAAAAACTTGAATAATTAAAAATCTTGCAATTAAGCAAGTTGATGAGATGCTCAAAGGTTGGGAATAATTGGTTAACTATGGCAATTCAACACAATGAACATTTATATGTTTATCATTAGGATCTAATACAAAGCTTATCCTTCATCCCAAATTGGTTATAGTCATCATGAAGCATGAGATGCCAAGATTCCTCATAGGTAGTATGGAGGTTGGGGAAGCCCACAACACACCTTCTTAATTAAGATCAAGGGTCAACAGAAGCAATTGATCCCAAGTAATCAATTAGCCTTAATAATGAAGGAATCCCCAATTCCTAGAGGATGTCAAATGCTTACACATCCATAAAGGAGTTATGATTCATAAGCTAGAGATGATTTCTACCATCATAAAGCTTTTGTTCTAGATAAATTCAATGATCCAATGCAAAATCAAAGAAACAAATCAACAATTTCTCATTTAATTACTAAGCTCATGATCAAAGCATCAAATAAGCATAAGAATTGCAAACTAGAATCATAAACATGGAATAAATTGATAATCAACATAAATCCTTCAAAACCCACAAACATTCATTGGTTTTCAACCAAAGTCAACCAAATAAGAGTTTAGCCACTCATGGCAACAAAGTAACAAGAATAATAATCTAATTGCATAAAGAAACTACCTAAGATTTGGAAAGATGAAAAGAAATGGTTTCTAGCTCCCAAAATCGCCTCTTGCAGGTCTCCAATGGTGAAAAATCGTCAATATGGTTGCTAGGTCTGATTCCCCAAGTTAATGGCAAGCCAAATGACCAAAATGCCCAAACTGGGCAGTTGCACGGGTACCCGCGCGACGAAAATTCCACCCGCGCAAATGTTGATATAATGCTATTGGTCCTTCATTCCACCACTCCACCCTTCCACTACCAAAGATTCCTTTGGTCACCCCCTTGTCCATGTAATTTGAATCCACTAATCATCATTTAGCTACCAAATGGATGCTCCAAACCCAAAATTAGAAATTTATGATCCATCTCCACAAGCCCAAATAATCCAAGCCATCAACTTTAAAAGCCCAATTCCTCTTCTTTGATTCTGCCAAGCCCAACAATGCCTCGAGAGCCCACTAAGCCGTCTTCACTCTAATCCACAATCACAAAAAGCTCCAAAACCCTGCAAAATTCCTCATGCAACATAACAAGTCCCCGATAAAATCCATGATAAAGAAATTAAAGAATATACAATGTAATACTAATAAAAAGAGCTAAAAATCTAAAATAAACTAATAAAAATAAGGAAATAAAATAAGCTATCAGAAGCATTGCCTTGTAATGGAATTTATGAAACTGTTATGGTTGTAGATAACCTAGGAAATGATGTATTGTGTGTGGATTCTTCCAATAGTATGGATAAAGCATGCTTGTGGCATTGTCGTCTTTGACATGTCAACAAGAAACGCATAGCCCAACTCCAAAAGGATGGAGTGTTAGAGTCATTCGACCTTAGGGACGATGACGTGTGCGAGTCTTGTTTACTTGGAAAGATGACCAAGTCACCCTTCACTGGCACTTGTGAGAGGGGTGAGGGTTTATTGGATCTCAAACACACCGATGTGTGTGAGCCCTTTAGATCCACCACAAGGGACGCGAACCGCTTCTATGTGACTTTCACCGATGATTATAGTAGATATGGGTATATTTACTTAATCAAGCACATGTCAGAAACCTTTGAAAAGTTCAAAGAGTTTAAACAAGAAGTGGAGAATCAATTGGGCAGGAAAATCAAGATGCTTTGATCCGATCGAGGAGGAGAGTACCTAAGTCTTGAATTCCACGACTATCTCAAGGAATGCGGAATAGTTTTGCAATTGATGCCGCCTAGGACACCAAAGTTGAATGGTGTGGCTGAGAGGCGTAATCGAACCCTGTTGGAAATGGTTCGTTCCATGATGAGTCGTGCTTCACTACCTATCTCATTCTGGGGGTATGCCTTAGAGACTGTCGCCCATATCCTTAACTTAGTCCATACAAAGAAGGTTGCCAAAACACCTCACGAAATGTGGACAGGGAAAGCTCCCTCGTTGGCACATATCAAGGTTTCAGGTTGTGAGGCTTTCGTAAGACGAGAGACTCACGACAAGCTCGAACCTCGTAGTGAGCGATGTATTTTCATTGGCTACCCGCAGAAATCCTTTGGATATCTCTTCTATAGACCGAGTGACAATGTTGTCTTCATTGCGAGGAGAGGGGTTTTCCGAGAGCGAGAACTCATAAGCCAAGGAGACAATGGGAGGAAAATCGATCTTGAAGAGATTCAAGAGTCGAGTGATGAAGGAACCTCTAACGCTGGCGCTCAACCCGAGGAGGAAACTCCGATTGAACCAATTGACGAGTCCTTACCTCTTAGACGTTCCAAAAGAGTTAGAGTTCAACCCCAGTTGTATGGTTTTCATATCACTACTGAAGGGGACACGTATATTAGTGATAGTACACTAGTAAATCTAGATGAACCTAACAGCTATAAGGAAGCTATGGCAGGCCCGAAGTCTACAAAATGGAATGAGGCGATGGACAGCGAGATTCAGTCCATGTATGACAACCAAGTTTGGAATTTGGTTGACCATGTGCCCGGACGTAAGATGGTTGGGTGCAAGTGGATCTTCAAAAAGAAGACCGACATGGATGGGAATGTGCACACCTATAAGGCGCGATTGGTGGCGAAGGGCTTTACTCAAACTTCTAGAGTTAACTATGATGAGACCTTCTCACCAGTTGCTAAAATAAAGTCTATTAGGGTAATGCTAGTCATTGCTGCATTTCATGATTATGAAATATGGCAAATGGATGTCAAAACAACTTTCCTTAATGGGAAGTTGGCTGAGGATGTTTACATGGCTCAGCCAGAGGTTTTTGTCGATACGAAGCATCCCAATAAAGTGTGCAAACTTGAGAAGTCCATTTATGGACTTAAGCAAGCATCTCGCAGATGGAATCTTTGCTTCGATGAGAAAGTCAAAGAGTTTGGATTTGTACAAAGCGAAGATGAATCATGTGTGTATGTCAAGTCTAGTGGGAGTATAGTTAGCTTCCTCGTTTTGTATGTCGATGACATACTACTCATAGGAAACGACATCCCGACTCTGCAGGAGGTTAAGTCCTGGCTCGAGAATTGCTTCGCTATGAAGGACCTCGGAGAGGCTTCCTATATTTTGGGAATAAGGATAGTGAGAGAGAGAAGTAAGAGACTAATAGGACTTAGTCAGAATACTTACTTGGACAAGGTGCTAAAACGTTTTAGTATGGAAAACTCGAAGAAGGGAGAATTACCGATACAAAGTAATGCCAAGTTGAGTAAGACTCAAAGTCCGAGTACCGAAGCCGAGATAGCAGAGATGAGCCGAGTACCTTACGCTTCCGCAGTTGGCTCAATCATGTATGCTATGACTTGTATTCGCCCTGATGTGGCCTTTGCTTTGAGCATGGTCATTAGATATCAAGGGAACCCTGGCAAAGCACATTGGACCGCGGTCAAGAATATCCTTAAGTACCTTTAGAGGACCAAGGAATGGTTTCTAGTCCTCGGTGGGAGTGATGACTTAAAGGTGCGAGGGTATAGTGACGCCAGCTTCCAGACCGACAGGGAAAACTACCGTTCACAGTCGGGCTGGGTCTTTACCCTTAATAGAGGAGCAGCGACTTGGAAAAGTTCCAAGCAAGAAACCGTAGCTGATTCAACGTGCGAATCAGAGTACATTGCAGCGAGCGAAGCGTCAAAGGAGGCAATATGGTTGAAGAACTTCATTGGAGACCTTGGAGTTGTACCTGCCATAAAGGAGCCTATGGAATTTTTTTGTGATAATGAAGGAGCGGTTGCCTTGACCAAGGAACCGAGGGATCATGGTAGATCTCGACATATCGACAGAAAATATCACTTTATTAGACATCGGGTAGAAAAAGGACTCCTCTTAGTTAAGAGGATATCATCAAAGGATAACCCAGCAGATCCGCTTACGAAGGGACTGAGTAGGGTTAAGCACTTGCAGCACGCTAGGAGCATTGGGCTGAAGGACGATGTTAGTTTGGATTAGATAGTTTAGAAACATGTAATTGATAAATGTAATTGACATTTGATGATTAAATAAAGAGGTATTATTTATTAGTACAGCCACTGTCTTATGTTGATTGTTTAACTATTATTTTACTTTGCATGTTTTGACTTCCTGAATAATTGAGTTAATTAAGAATAATCGAATTACTCAAACGGTCCACGATCGTTCATATGTTGGAAGTAGGTATGAATGAAGACTGTCATGAATTGGTGTGTAGATTGTCTGAAAGGTATTAGACATAACAAAGGTTTGTTACAACGTTCATGAGTGCTTGAAAATGAGTTTTGCGCAGTGGAATAAACCCGCGCTTACTGGAATCACTTCATGGAATTTACCACGAGCGATTGCAAGACGATAATATCATATAGTCTTAAAACCAAGATATATGGTTTATTGTTTGCTAATTGATTGTACATTGATAAAACCGCATCAGTAAACTGATGTCATAAAACGTATTGTTGTGTATAATTTGATTAGTGAGTAGTAATTGCATATAAGTCGAAGTTTATAAGACGATAATATCATATAGTCTTAAAACCAAGATATATGGTTTATTGTTTGCTAATTGATTGTACATTGATAAAACCGCATCAGTAAACTGATGTCATAAAACGTATTGTTGTGTATAATTTGATTAGTGAGTAGTAATTGCATATAAGTCGAAGTTTATCTGTTTCTTTTATCCTAAGAGGGTAAAAGCGATATCAGGGCCCCTCGATGATTTGATTTGACTTATGTGCCGGGCTCGGTCAGGACTGAATTGATGTGTTCAATTAAGTTCTATGTCAAATGAATCTGAGATCGAGAAACAAACTGTTGGACAATAAGTATGACTATGTTTCATGAGATTGTCCGCACGATATCTAAAACAGAGGACTGTACGATCCCCTATCTAAAGGACATGTTACTGATAAGATCAAAGTTCGACAACGTCTTTGAGAGCTAAGATTGCTAATCATTTTATACTTGCATTTGTGGTTACTAGACTTATCCAAGTGGGAGACTGTTGGATTAGTGTCTAAGCCCGTAACCATATTTGGTAAGTACGTGACCCGGTTATGCATGGTCCTTTTGGGTTGCCTTCACCAAAGCAACTTGACTGGAGAAATAATAGAGAAAGAGGTTATTATGATTTATTAATATATTATAAGAATAATTTATTAAAGGAGAAATCATATTTGTTTAATTAATATTGGTCAATAATTAATTAAGAATTAATTTTGTGATCAAATGTAATTAATTAAACTAGAGGGGGTATCAAATACGAAGATCAAAAGATCAAAAATTCTGAAGAATAAAAAAAAGTGAAGATACCAAAAATCAAACAATAAAAGTGGTGAATTCAAAGAAATCAAAGATCAATTATTCAAATAAATGAAGAATTCCAAAGAGCTCAATTGTGGTATCAAAAAGTTGTAATTTCTAGATTATGTATGTTTGGGTAGCTTAACCAAAAATACATTGAGGTTAGAAAGATTTATGAGGATGGATTTGGAGGGTTGCAAAAATGAGTGTCATATAAGCTAAGGGGTGAAGGTTCATAAGGATTGTGAGTAGCTTGGATTGGGGAAGTTATTAGGATTTTAGACACAAATATACGCATTGAGGTCTTGGTATAATGGCTGAGTTCAAAATGGATTGTCATATGTGATGTTGGTAATGGAAGTTTGACTTAAAATGAATTAGTTTTGCTTAAGGGTAAGCAAAGAATAAGTGTGGGGCATTTGATATCGCCATATTTATGCAATTTTAGGCAATATTTTAATACATTATTATTAATATTTTGGATATTTGCAAAGATATACGATACTTATGAGATTAAATTGTATTTTGCAGCCAAAAGGAACAATCTTGAAGAATAAGGACCATTGTTGACAAGAAGTGGAAATTTGGAGGATTGAATAATTAAAAGAAGAAAAATCTATATGAAAAGCCCAAATCATGACGTGGCCATCACTTACACGACGTGGAGTGAGTGTTCTAGAAGATAAGTGCACGAGAAGTCAGAATCCTTGCCCGATAAGGACTTATCTCAATACACGACGTGAAATCCTTGTTCATGACATGAAGCGCGAAAATTCCCAAAATTATAAATACTCATTCACTTTCACGATTGGAGGTGGCTTGGAAGATTTTCAGAGAGATTTCTCGAGAATAATTGTTCATAAAAACCGAGACTTAACATTCATCGAAGGAGATTTAATTGAAGATCAAGAGATTGAAGAATATATTCATCATCCTAGTTCGGTACACTATGATTATGTCTTTTACTTTTGGATTTGTGTTTATGTTATCAGCCATGAGTAGTTGAATCTAGTAGCTTTCATTTAGCTAGATGAAGCTTTAATCCTATGGTTTAGTTTATTTATTTATGGATTTTAATTGTTGGTTATGAGCTTGTGTTTGCTTATCTCGACCTAGCATGCTAATATTTGATACTTCAATTGCTTGAATTCAGTTTCTGTGTAGCTTAGTAAAGATTAAATTACATGAACTTGTTACCTAGTAGTTTTGTGACCATTAAATTCCTAGAGCTTGGATCGACCCAATCTTAGATAAGTGATAAAAGTAGCCAATTTAGTTGTGCTGGAGAACATAGATTGTGACCACAATTGTGTTTACTTAGATCAATCTTACATATCTTATCTACATCTTATAATTAATTTTATGTTTGCTACTGTATGACCATACATAGTTTTACATGAATTAATGAAAACATTAGTAAATTTGGACTTGAATTGCTAATAATATAATATTTGATAACCAATATTAATAATCTATAATTAGTAGCTAACCATAGAGGAGAAGTGGATTTGAAATAAATGGAAGTGTTTTTAGTATTTAATTGAAATTGTTTGTTAAGAGATTAAGTTTGTTCGAACTTGCAAAATCAGATAAAAACCAGTTTAACTTTTGCTTGTTTAGATTAATTTTTAGTGATTAGGTTAATTAATTAAATATGTTCTCTGTATTCGACCCCAACTTACTTTACTATGATATACACTAATTAGGTACATTGCATATAGGTGCAACAATAGATAAGAAGTTAGGTTATAAATTTAAAGCTAGATAAGGTGGTATCTTTTGCACACATCAGTAGACTGATAGGGTACTTCCTTATTGTTGTTAGGTGTCTCGTGGTACCAGTCTGCACTGTGTGAGAGCTATTGTGTTTAGCTGGTATCTGCGATGCGAGTCTTCCCACTGTATTACTCATATCATAATGTGTGTGCATGCTGACCAGATGGGTCTTATTTGTTGTTGTTGTTGTTGTTGTTGTTGTTATGTGTTATTGAGCTGCTAATAGCTCCAGGTCGTGTTGTTAGCCCATTGAGATTGTTGATAGTCCCTAGGGTTACTGATAACCCACCGAGCATGTTATTAGCCGTTATTTATTGGACGTGCTCCAAGGGATACGTTGCTAGTTACCTTCTTCACCCGTTTTGTTGTAAAACAATTTTTTGAACCACCAATCATACATACTTATAAAGCTAGCATTTTTTTTCTTGAATCTCATGCATTTGAAACCCCTTTTTTTTAACTTTCTCAAACCACATTCATTTGAAACCCCCTTTTTTAACTAATGCAACTCAAAAGTTTTCTTAATTATGATTTAACACTCAAAAGTTTTATAACTTATATTATGTTTAATTAGCATTTAGTGAAAAGTTTACTATAAAAGGCCAATCTTTTGTGTCTTTTGTGTTATATAAAATCTTATATGTAAGAAGGATTTCAAGATATTGTGATTCAAAAGTTTTCCAATAGTTGAAGCATTCACGATCCAAATATGCTGATTTGAAGAAATGGGTTATGTCGCATCGATGGTAATTGTAATATGATTTTTTTTCTTTCAACCAAAACAAATGAAGCTTTTCTATTCTTTCTTTATATTCAGTTTCTCATTTAATCTTTATATGTGATTTGTGTGTATTACTCAATCTTGAATGTGACTCTCCAAACATCAATGTTTTGCTTGGAATATCTTTCTGCTTCTTCTTTTTCAAGAATACTATTTTGATTGCAAGTTAGTAAAGAATTGTCATCAAGTTTCTATGGTTGAATGGTGTTAAATGAAGAAAGAAGATTCATAAAATGGATATAGGTTTCTTGTTTGAGCAAAGTTGACGAATGTTAGTTTTTTCTTTTGATTTAAATGTATGTTTATGTAACATCTTTATTTATATATTCAACCACCCAATGCTCTTATTTATTTGATCGTAGTTTTTCTATTTTGATTATATTTGTTTTCTATTATTTTTTTGTTGGGTTATCCTACACAACATATTTAAAAGACAATATTTAAAAGATAACATAATTTTGAACATTTGATATGTAATTATGATAGACATATCATGATATGTTCTTCATATGAAAGTATTCATTTTACTACGACAAGAATTACATATGACATTTACCTATATATATATATATATATATATATATATATATATATATATATATATATAATGTGATTTGTTTAACATGTATATGCACATATGTATGTTATAAATTTAAAATTAAATATCTTTATGTTTAATAATTGAAGGGATTAAAATGATGCATCAAAACTGATTATTTAGAAGAATATAATAATAATAATAATAATAATAATAATAATAATAATAATAATTTCCAAGTACCACATTCATTTGAAACTCATACTACAACTCAAGAGTTTTCTAATTTATATATATTCATTAGTTACAACCGAAGAGTTTTTAAATTATGATTATTAATTAGTAATCACTAATAACTTTTTTATTTTCCTTTTTTTATAAGGTTGTAAAGTTTTGCTCATTAAAAACATTAATGTATTTGAAGAGATTTTTTATTTAAATATGAAGAGTTAATATAAATGTTATAATAGATGTTTTAGTGTTTTTATGTTATTAAAAGTTATAGTGTTTATGTTTCATATTTTTTATTATTCGTTGTATATATATCCTTTTTAATATAAATGTTATAATAGATGTTTTTCTATTTTTATGTTACTAAAAGTTGGAGTTCTTATTTTTGTTCATTCGTTTTGTTACCCGTTATATTATCATTTATTTAATATATAATTTACATAATTTTAAACGGTTTATAAAATTATCAAGTAATTGTATATATCACAATGACTTAAAAATTAAACCATAATGTTTAATAAAACTAATATGTTAACTATATGTTTACTTTACTACTAACATTTTGTTTCAAAGTAGAAATATTAAATAATAATTTGGTAAAAGTTATTATTTTAACTATATAATTCTATTCTCACGCAACGCGCAAGATTCACCTAATTATAATCTATTTTTAAGCTAACGCTTCTAATTCATTATAAATATCATGTCTCTTATTCTATTTCTAGACCAATCACTAACTTGTAAATTGAGTCTCCATTCCATACTAATATATATTTGCAAATATTACATAATCTACCACATCCGGGTTGCTGTATATCCATTCTAATATGTATATTTAGGTTTATTTTGTTGGGTTTGTTGATTTTATTATAATCTCTTTTTTTTTGGAGTGTTTGATTTTTATTTTGATTAAATCGAATTTCTTACAAAGAATTGTTCGAAATTTAGATCTCGTAGTTTCGGAGGTGTGATTGAAATTGTTTTGACGATCAAGTACATTACAAATATTTTTTTTTTAAGTTTTCATTGTAGAAATGAAGAAGATTTATGAATATTGAGACAATATACTCTTTTTACACGAGACAGTATAGTAATGGGTTGGGCTGCAACAGGAAGCCCGTTAAACTAGACCTGGCTTTTTTTCTTCTAACTGTTTGATCAAAGAAAATTTGATTCACTAAAAACGTATATTCGTAGATTATTTGAGTAGAACTTTTTTCAAGAATAAAAGATAACTAGAGATTTCTAAGGGAAGTATATTTCTAATACTTTTAACATCTAATTTCATTTATGTTTATGATGGTATTTAAACCCTCAACCTTAAAAAGGAGAAGACATCAGATACCGCTATACTAAAAACTCTTTGGTGCTTAGGTATATAGAATACTAATATACTATAGATTTGTAGGTTAAAATATCGGTATTCATGTGCCACATACAAATTCCTATATCAAAATCCAACATCTAGAAGTACAAGTATCATATTTTGAGAAGCCTTAACTGTAGCTTAAATGTCAGAAAATACATGAACGTTACAAGGTGGTGTACCAAAAAGAATATTTTGATGTTTCATAGCATCGGGAAAGATTCGTGAGAACATGGAAACTAAAAAAAAATATTATCTAATTATTTCTTAATACCGAACGAATATTATTTTAAAAGTACAAAAATGATGAGCTTTGTTTCCGAAAAACGTGAAGTTTTATATCATTAACTAGAAAAGAGACTCATGCTTCTTTTTTGGTGTATATGATTCTGATTTTCATAACAAACTTTGGTCGTATGATAATATGTATGGTTAAATTACATTAGAAAGCCAGATTTTTGTGGTTCCGTTAGAACAACCTTTCCCTGTTTGATCGAGTATTTGGTATTATATTAAAAATAAACACTATGCTTATGAAAAAAATGTAAATAGAAAATGATTTTTAGTCAAAACATTTCCTGTAGGTGAATAAACTCAACTTTAACTAAACTTAGCACCAAAAAGACTAAAACATCACATAAGTCAACTTTCCATATGAAATGAACTTTATAATGTAAAGTCGACCCCAGATAAAAATTACATATTCATCCATAAAGAATATTGAAAATTCAAAAATATAGCACATATATTTCCATTCATAAAAAAATAAGCACAAAGTTGAAGAAAAAAAAATGTATTTTGGAAGATGTCTTGCTTACATTTATAAGAATGTTTTTGGGAGGCTGACAATCTTGTGTTGTAACCATTTGACTGCATAGGATGATTGTATTTTAACCCATCACTCCGGTAGCACTGCCAAGTTGTTACTCAACCATATGGTATAATCATTTACAAACAGCCTGAAAAGAATAGAAAACAAGTAAAATTATAAAGCATGCTAAATCCTCCTTTGGCATTATTTACCTACAAGCTCATTTATCTTATAAAGAAAATATTTCTAAAAAAATTATAAACAGATGAGCAAACTAAAACATGTGTAAAAATAGATGTAGAATGGTTGAAATATATGTAAAAATAGCAAGAATATGACTATCGGTTAAAGCAATAAGGATGCTTTCTTCTTTTATAGGGGAAGGCCTTTCAGAACCATTTTCATAGATTCCTATAAGTAGTTTTTTTTAGAAATTTAGTAATATTATACTATACTTCTTGGCCAATGTTTGGAGGGCTGGAGAGCAGGTAAGTACAAGTGATGTTCCTGACTAAAATGTTTGTAACCGTATTATGTAATATTGTAATACATTACACTGAAATTTGGTCAAATTACTAAAATGCCCGTAACCATATTATGTAATATTAAACTAAAACTGTACTTGATTAGTAAAATTGAACTGAAACTTTTCCAATTTAGTAAATAAAGTAATCATTTTTTGTGATTGTAGAATGCATTTTCATAAAATGAAAGTAATGCCCGTGACTGTTTTTTGTAATGTTAGATGGAATCTTTATCTAATAAAAGAGATATAAAAATGTGATTTATAACTTCCAATCGGTCATACATATTGATACACATAAACCCATAATCATTTTTTTTTTCATTTAAGACTGCATTTTCAGCAAATGAAAATAGTGTCCCTAACCTTTTTTGCAGTCGTATGAGAACGGAATCTGCTCCAGAGGAAAAAAAATTGATTATTGGTATAAGGTTTATAGATCTAAATACATACTCGGATGTAAAAAATCATGGAGACAAATTAAAAATGCAAACAATGGAAACATAGCATTGTGCTCCTTTGATTCGGTTCATTATTACGACTTTATCCATTGCTTTCATGGAAAAAAGTTGATCGCTAGCTTTTAGTTCAACCAAATGAATATTACAACCGGGCAATTTAGTTATTCATGGTGAGGACCTTTAGAAAATAGAAATCGTAATTCTATTTTTTCCTTTTCGATTATTTTGCAATGATAGGATAGAATTATTGCGTTCATTGGAAAAGTCAATGATCACATTCAGACAATGCACCTGCGAGTATCTCCACTTCCCAAGGTTTGATAGACTTAAAATAATGAAGTCTGGTTTTTTCACTATCTGCAGTAATCTACAAAACAAAAAAAAATGGTAGAAAAAAATGTGCATATTTTGGTAAAAAAAATGTGTAGGTTTGTTGCATTCTAAAAAATCAGTTCAATTTTACTAATCAAGTGAAGTTTTAGTCTAATATTACATAATACGGTAACGGGCATTCTAGTAATTTGATCAAATTTCAATGTAGTAGAAGGAAGCTCACTTGCAATTACCTACAACCATATGCATATATTATAGCACTTTGTTAATCATACAATTTTAAAAGGAATTAAATTTATCTCAAATTACACAACGTAACCAAATATTTAATAAATTTTGGTACTTTATCATGTGGTCATGCATACGTTGCAAATGAAATAAATTGAAAAATCTCTTCACATATCAGCTCAAACAGACAAAATCAATCAATCAAAATAAACCTAATCATGTAGCATCAGGATCATGGTTTTTAAGATTATAGTGAAATAACTATTTTGTCTTTATTTTAGGCAATTGTAAAATTTTTTGCCTCGGTTCATGTAGGAAATAATTATTTTGGTTCATGAGTAAAGCTAATTTTTGTAGTTAGGCCCCAAAGACAATCACGATGTTTGAAAAATGTTGTCACTTTTTTGATCTTATGGGGTTGTTCGTGGGTGAAAAACCAATTCTTGTAATGGCTTCCCATGTTAATCTACAGGGCGTATTGTTAGCCCAATGGAAGCGCTGCTAGTCTTCATGGTTATTGATAACTCATAGTTGTTTATATTGTTGTGTTGTATGTGTTATTCAGGACTGTTAATAGTCACAAGGATGTTGATAACCTTTAGTTGATTATTATGTTGTGTTGTATGGGGTATTTTGGGGAAACTCACTAAGCTTATTCAGTAATTATGTAAAGGCAAATACGTGATTGTACACATTCATTGGCATCAATGAAGATTCTGCATTTGCTATAACACTCTGATTTTTAAACAATGTACTTTGGAACTATTGGTTTTCTCGTCTTGTATTCTGAAAATGAGCAGTTTTTCCCTAATTTTTTGTTGTGAAATTGGAACGTTACAATATTTTTTTTAAAAAATGATGTAAAAAATCACGGTGTTACAAGGAGGGCAATTTCTAGTTTTAGATAAATTGGAAGTACCATGATATCAAAACTATATGGACTAATTCTAAAATTTCGCATCCAAGAGTAATGAACGAGCAAGTCTCGACCATGAGGCCTCACACTTGCCCAAGGGGTTGCTTGATAGAATATTTCTCAGTACAGTCTAAATCAGTCAAAAGCATGAATTAGACATTTAGACTCTGAAAAATCTCCCTCTAACTTAAAACATATTGTTTGTTTAAACATGTAAATGGTTGTCCTTAATGATAAAATTATCATTTTACCTTTTTGTTTAAAATAATATTGTATACCAAAAAACCATCAAAACTTTTAAGCAATTCATACAACATGTTACTAATTTCAACAAGAACATTAAAAATAAGCAACATTAGAAGCAAGAACATCAATTAAAATTCAACAAAATTCATTAACATTGGTGGCAAGAACATCAAAATTCAACAACATCCGAAGCAAGAACAATAAAATTTTCATATGCATTTCAGTAATAACATCAAAATTCAACAACATTAGAAGCAAGTTTTCATATGCATTTCGGCAAGAACATCAAAAAGATTATTTTTTTCAAAAAAACCATACATCAAAAGAAAACATCTCCAAATTAATAGCATTACTGATTTGTGAGAGAATAGAAACAGATGGAGGAAGAGTTGTTGTTGTGTGCGATGTTGGAGGGGAGAGAGTGGCTCCAGGCAGCAAGGTTTGCATGCACACTTTGTATTTGATACATTATTGAGTTATCACATTTTGCATTTGATCAATAAGTAAATAATTGATTATTTATGAATTATCGATAAAAACAAAATAATGATATAAATCAATTAATGTATTGGTGTTATAGTTAACGGTAATTTGATTTTTAGTTTAGAAATTTAGATTTTAAACCGGTTCTACAAGTGTATTACATACTCTTAAACAGTGATGGAGCTACATGGGGCAGTGGGGGTACCATAGAGTCCCTAAAAAATTTCTTACATATATAAAAAAGATATTTGTAAATACGTTTTATGTTATTGCACCCTCAAATAAGGGATTATATCATGTTTTCATGACCGAGATAGGAAAACTACGTAAAATATATCTTTTTCAGTTGCTACAACAAGTATAGAAAGAATAAGTTGCGGAATTGTATGAATGATCAAGTTTTAAACGATTGTTTAGTCACTTTTTCATTGAGAATGATTTGTTTCTACAAGTTTTTGATGATGATATCATTGATCGATTTCAATACATGATAACTAAGATGATTAATTGTAAATTTTGCTTAAACTATATATATTTTTTTCAATTTACAACTTTAAATATTAAAAAACTTTTTACATTTACTTTTTTGAATCTTAACAATATTTGTATCTTCGTATCAAAATTATTGGTTCGGCCACTTCCCTTAAATGATAATAATGAAATGAATAAGAACATTAAGATATATTTGATTATAAATAAGTTTTGAATGTATAAACCTATCTAAATTTGTGACAAGTATCGGTCTTCCCATACCTCGATTTATATATTCCAAAAGATGAGAGGAAGAGAATGAAGTCAAAGTGATGGGGGAGTAGTGAAATAAAGAATATTAGTAACATGCCAAGATCCCGAAACATGAACACCAAGGCATGGTCATGTAGGGTTTCACTTCTTATATTGGATATTTATTATTTCTTGGTTATTTATCTTTTACTCTGTAAACTCAACTAGGACCAGAGGTGTAGCTATGTTGATTGAAGGTGGGTCTTAGGACCCACCTATTTTTCTTAATAATAATAGAAGAATTATATTAAAAAAAATAAGAACTATCTTATAATTTATAAAAGACCTACCTTATAATGTTTAGGAATGTATGAAGCTCATATTTTATATAATCTAGTCCACTTAGTGTAGCCCAATGAATCAATCCACTTAAAAGTTATTCATTACCCAATAGCCTAACCCATGTAAAATTAAATAAAAAAAATCGAAAAAAGCTCTTAAGAGATGCTTGAACCTTGATCGTGATCGACATCTCTTAACATTGAATGCTTGATGTGGTTTCTTGCCTGGCCGATCATTCCCGCTGTCCACTAGCCACCGTCGCCCCACAGGAAGGCGTCACCTCCTCTGCCCTCATGCCTTATACACAACAAAACAAGTGATCAATTTTGAACGATAGTTTAGTGTCGTATATTGAAAAAAAATATTTTAGAAATATCGATAATGATATAATTATGAATATATTTCAAAATATAAGACCTCGTAAGTTCAATTATAAGAACTTTATTATAACTATTGAAGTTATGTTTAAATATTTTAAGTCATATGGCTCGACTCGCAACCACTAGTATTTATTACACTTTCATTTTTTTCAGTTTCATTTACATAAGGAACCATGTGGTTTTCGGCTCTAGATTCGCCACTGACTAGGAAATCGCACAAATAAGTAATATAACCACATGTGTTATCAATGTGTGTGCATGTTTTTTTAGAACGGCAATAATTTTGTTAAGAACCCGTTAGCAAAGAGCTAACGAAAATAAAACAACCAAAAATGCAAAACGGTTCACAAAAACACATAAGACTGGGATCAAACAACTAGGCTTATACAACCTTCCTACCCAAATAACTTTTTTCTTCCAATATTTGTTACTAATTCACAAAAAGGATTAAATAACCATATTATCCCACATATCCTTCTTTTTTAGAGATAAAGAGCAAAAACAATTGAATTCCACAAAAGCCAAACATACCACCACATTATTAAAAAAAAATGTGTGCATGTTGTATTTTATAAACTCTTATTCGGTTGATTAAATCCTTATTCTAATAAAAGAATAGTTTAATCTTCTTATTCGGTTGATTAAATCCTTATTCTAATAAAAAAATAGTTTAATCTTCTATTGACAAATGTCATACAATTAGGACTCTTCATTAATGTTATATATCATCTATCATGTCACTTGTCAATCTATTAATTATCAATTTTAAATTTCAAATTTTAAATTTCCACTCTAATTACATTAAATTAATAATTGATTCCTCATTTTAAATTTCAAAATTTTAATTTTCTCACTTTAATTATATTAAATTAATAACATTAGATTGAAAAATAAAATAAAATTAATATAGATTATAAGGTGATATAACTTCACGTATTTATTTAAATCGTTGATTATAATTCCCTTTATATAACTAAAAAAATATTTCTTAAATAATAACTTTTTTAAAATAATTGATTAATAAATTTGATTTTTTAATATAAAATTTTAATTAAATTTATAACCATGGTTCTCACGGGTTATAAACCAGTACAATATAAAGTTCTAATATCTTGTAACATCTGAACTTTAGAAAAAAGAAAAAAGTTTAGCTATAAAATTATAGTAATAAAACAATGCTGCAACGGGTAATTATAATCAACAATTAGTATAAGTATTTAAACATTCAATTCGCAACTAAAATATTTAACAATCAATACTAAATTAGACTAGTACAATGATCTCGTCGTACAAAATAATTATCAATTTATGCAACTAATCATCATTTATGCAAATTTCACATATAAGCGATTTATGTAAAAAAAAAAACATGTAAAATTTATCGTCTATATATTTAAATAAATGTAAGGATATTACTTTTATGTGTAGAATTCTAGGTACATTCTTATTATCCGTAAAAGAACAAGTGTGTTGCTATTAATTCTAAGACTGAAAGATACGGTGAGGGGAATGACCATGGTTTGCTGACTAGGACACGAACACCACACCAAGTATGTTGTTATTCCATGCCATGAGTGGCACATAAAAAACTATAAAATAAAATTAAAATTATTTTATAAATAACAATTTTCACTTATGTCTAATAAAAATTACTCTAGGTGAATGCATATATCACAAAAAGCCTTTCGATATTTTCTTCACCATTGTTACTGCTTTCCAACAAGATCCTAATAATCCAACAAGAACTTCTACGTAATGTTGGGGGTATCGGGCCCAACAAATAAATAGGATACAAAATAATAATTATTTCTTGAACAAAAGAGTAGTATAAGATAAGTCATGTTGATACTCATGGACAAGAAGTAATGGTCTATATCTTTTTGCATAAGTCAAACTTGTCCAACATCATATACAAATAACAACATAAGGGATTTGTTTATAAACTAAAAACTGGGAAGTAAACAGAAATAACATAAAAAAAATTGCTCTTAAAAGAAATTTAGAAGTAAAAGTGATCCGTATTTGACTGTTTTTAGTCAACGTCCGAATTAAAACCCGAGAACTCCAACTCAAAAAACAAAGCCTCTATCAAATAAACTAGCATCACATTGGTGTTCATTGTTATTAACTAATTACATTATGATTTGGGAGATTTTAAGATTATGCAAGTAATAATGATCGAGATTTGATCTTGAACAAAATGATTAGGAAGGCCCGAGCAGTGGGTCAATGAGGGTACGCTGGCCCTTTAAGTTTGCGGTCCATATATTTTATGAAAAGATGCACCATTTGCTTGATTATCATTTTCCCTTTACTTTGTTTGTAAGCTAGTTTTATTTTATTTTTCCTAAATTAAAATACTAATCCTCAAATGAAAAGGAAATTAATGGTTCATTGAAAGATTTTTTTTTTTAAAAGTCATTTTTATGTACTTACAAAGTTGTTTATATATATATATATATATATATATATATATATATATATATATATATATATATATATAAAGCCTTTTGATATTACATTTAGATTTATGTACAAAGACGTCTATAACTTGTAGTATAAACTACAATAAAAAAAAAAGTATCAGTATTACACTGCAAACTTTTTTATAGTAGGCTTTATAAGGAAAATATTGGCGTGCAATAGTCTTTTTGGGATATAATATGATAACTACTTTTTAATGTAAACATGATGACAATATTTAGTTTTTTATTTTTTTCATACCAAAAAGTCAGCTCTTGTTGATGTATTTGGCATGTCTTTAACTGTTACAATAAAATCGGTTGTAGACTATTAAGTAACAAAGGTCTTAAAACTTTTACAAAATGCAAGAAATGATTTGATTACATTAATGAAAAATTATTACCGACTTGTTTTTAATCCTTCTTAGATGGGTCTCTAATTGTAATGCTAAATTGTTTTTTTTAGTAAACTGCTTCACGCTAATTTAATGCTCCTTTCCGTACTATATCATGTGCATAAAACTGGACCCACTTTGACGATAAATCAAGCAATCATCGACACCGTTGGATTCGATTGAAATGGGGCTCCGATTGATGAACTGATGTTCTGCATTTCGGAGCTCCTTTTGACGTCGGATCTCCATTACTTTCCGGTGTGAATTGGAGTGCTTTGCCGACACATACGTCGGGCTGGCAGCGGGTCGGTATTCCGGTACCAACCGACCTGATTTGAAACGGACTCCACATGCGTTGCAGAGTGTCTTGGGTCCCATCGGTCCCGTCCGCCACTGCGGCGTCTTGTCGGAACCGCAATGCAGGCATCTCGTGATCGAACTTTCAGGAATCTCACGTTGACGTCTCTTCGTCGGCAACATTTTCTGCAATCTGATCTCCGTGTTTGACGATGATAATTGCTTCAAGTGGATGATCCGTGAGGTCCAATCACAGGGAGGTGCTCGTGAGAGTTTGCTGCGAGCTTTACCAGGGACGAAAACGTCTCTCTTAAATATCTGCGAGTTTACTCTGTTTCCGACTACTGGTATCCGTTGGAATTCAGGCGAGAAAGCAGAGGACGATGTGTCGGTGGCCGGATTTATGTTCTCAGTGGAGACGATTTGCAGATTTTGAAAGTCATCGGTTGGGAATGATTCCTTTGTGAAACTCGAAAGCCATTCTAATTCCGCCAAGTCATCATACTGTATAACAAATTGACAATTCAATCCAAAATTCACAATTATCTACCAGAATCAACTAAATCGAAAATTAAAACAAGTTTCATGACGTGATCCAGTCGTAATTACCGGTAAACAAAGTTCATCACCGGAGAATTTCGACTCAGAAAAGCTACGAGAGCTCGGATTACCGGAAAACGGAGCTTCACTACCGGAAACTGAGGAGTTACAGCTATCGACAGCTGTCACCGTCGATGAATCAGCTGAATTCCCAATCACATTGTCAAAAAACGCATCATTCAAAACAACATCGTCATGGTTAGGAAAATCGACGAGTAGGTCATCGATTATGAACTGATTGTTGTTATTGTTGATCATGTCGGTGGTTTTCTGGTGTCCAAAGGAGCATTCTCCGGCGCCGAAGTAATCCCCCATGAAGAAATTCGGTTCCTCCATCGCCATAAACGTGTGAATGTTTGCAGAGAGAAATAGAGAAAAGAGGGTAGGAAACTAGGGATAGGAATTGCGTTTGATGCAGACACGAGGACAAAGCTGAAAGGAAGTTGGGGGCTTTTTGAGGAGATGAGAGTGAAGGGGTGAAAATGTAAATTTATATAAGGAAAGGAACTAGGAAGTGTAAAATTTAAAACATCAATGCATCATCTAACCTGCTTCAAAGATTAAAAATAAATAAATGTAATAGATAAATAAATTTAATTACACATCACTTGCTACTTATGTAAAGTTGTTCCCTCCTTTTACATTTAAATTTTCCTTTACTTTAAACAAAATCCATTGCTAAAGATATTAATAATTATCAAATAAAGTTTAATATTTAATTTACATAAAATAATATCAAAAAATATGCATATACAATCCTTTGAAATTGTATACGTCGAGAGACAAAGTAGGGTTATTTTGATTTATTCTTTGTACAATTTGTCTGGATATTTAAATGTGTGATATGAAGCTGATTGATTATGATTAAATTATTTAATTTTAATTAAACGATAGCATATAATAATTTTGAAAGTTAAATGTAAATGATTTTTTTGCCATATATAATAATTTATGTTTTAGAATGACTGTATAATATGAAAAAGAACATTATTTGTTGTGTAGAGCAAAAAAAAAAATTATATACGATACAAACATTCTAATTGTAAATTAAAATAATAATAATAATAATAATAATAATAAATAGTAATTGAAACAGATAGATGGTCAATTAAAGGTTAGCAAAAGAAAAGGGCAAAGCATCCACCAAGAGACAGACCTACCCAAAGCCCCATGGGCTTAAATCATTCCTCAAAAACCGACAATTATTAACCTTTAGATTTACTATTTACACATTCACAACTTCAAAGAATCCATGTTTCTTTTACATGTATTTTGCTCTTTAAAATGGCAAAATGTTATAAATGGCAAAACATTTTTTGCTTCATTTTCTATTCCATAACGTAACCTTGATAATCAAAATCAAAATTATTCAACTTTTCGTACCATTTATAAGAATCTTTCGTTTTCAAAAATCATTATGGTCTATAGAGAGGTGTAAATTCATTGAATAACAACATTCTTTTGGCTGATTTCCATTTTGACAATGTACTTTTTTAGTATGATGACAACATAATATTATTCCTGTATGTTTAGGAAATTTACTTTCTTCATTCTAAGTAAACTAGTAATATAGTTTAGATATTCTTTTATATGCTTGTAGTCTAAAAATATTTGTTCAATTGTAATTTTAACTATAATTTGTACTTTTATGAAAATACAAGAATATAACTGATAAACTGAAAATATAACAATACAATAAATTTTGCTACTGCTTTCAACTGTTAGCTAATTAATAATACAATCATTACACTCTATTTATCTAATTAATAATACAATCATTACACTCTATTTATCTAATTAAAATTTCTAGTTTTACTTCGATTCATTTGAGTTGTCCTTTTTAACTTATCTTATTATCATACACCAAACATTGTACGAATGTGTGATGATAAAATTAAAATTACCCATTCATTAAGGTAGATTGAAATAGATTATTTAAGTAATAATAAACCAAACGGATAAATATGTACTGTTTTGAGAATAAAGAATCGATCTATGGCAGGTTTTGTCCCCGTGTAATTGCAAAATTTGGAACATTTGTTATTTTTAATTAAAGAAAAACTGTTGCTACGTTTATTAGCCATTATTGCAATGTAATTATTAGTTTGGTTATAATTAGAGTTGATAAAATGAAAAGGGTAGAATGGATCAAATGATTTTGGGTAAAAACATATAGCTTATATAGGTTACGTTGATTCGTTACAACTACATTTGGATCAAAACATATAGCTTATACTATTATTATTATTATTATTATTATTATTATTATTGATAAAGTTTGACAAACTAAAAACTAATTGATGAACTCAATATAAATCCGATATTAAACAATAGAGACACTTCCATTGGGAATTGTGTTTGGGGTGAATATTAAAGTAGAAAAATGTGTACTTACCACCACTAATATGCATGTTATTACATTTTGGTGAGCCACGTTGGAGCACGACGCTTCCAGCTCCCCCATCGTTGGCGTTTTAGTCTTATTATCCCTTCAACTTTCAGTCTTTCACCACCAAATCCATTCAACCCGATAAAATTTCATTAATTACTAGTTATATCATGATGTATATCTTTTTATATTATGAACCAATTGAGTTTTTTAAGAGTTAAGACTTAGTATGTATCATATATGCATATCGAATTTTGAAAAAGATTCGTCGACTATAAATTTAGATTACGATACGTGCATCTTCAATTAAAAAATAACAAAATAAAAAAGTTCTACAAGTTAAATAGCAAATGACATGATAAATAAACTTATACTTAAACGGTATTTAACATGGCAAAACTAGAGAGGTTAGGGCATGCATTTAAAACCTTTTCATACAATAACTTAAAAAGTAAAAAAAAAGTATAAACTAGGGATGAACATAGGCGGGTACCCGCCTCATTTGGCGAGAACCGGAACCGACGGTTCCTAGAAAGTTAGAACCGGAACCGGAACCTCTCTAGGTGGTTCTTAAATGTTTGGAATCAGTCCCGGAACCAAATTATTGGTGAATTTATGTTATTTAGTGGTTGTTTGATGAGGATTCTGACTGGGTCCAAAGCTAGGACTTGGTCCATATTTTCTAATCAGTATGTTTGATTTACTTCGAGACCTCCTGATTTGGTCCTACTTTTTGACCGACTCCATCATTTTTCTCTTGATATGGTCCGACAAAAAAGCTTCAAACCTAGTTTTACTCTTTAGTGTCGAACTCGGTCCACAGTCCAAGTGTTTGGTATCCATTTTTGCTTCTGACTCGGTCTAATCCTCTAACCCATACAACTTCTAATTCAATTAGCCTCTATCAAACGACCCCTTAATGTGTCATTTGATAAAGTACTTTTGGTCTGTGGATATTTGGTCAAATCCATTTTGCTCAACTCATCTTAGGCATGTTGTTTCGTCAAGTCATTTGTATTCATACATTTTGTAGGCGCACACACACACATACACACACACACACACACACACACATATATATATATATATATATATATATATATATATAAAGATTTAAGACAAAATCTACATACCTTAATTAATTAACACCAAATTATAACAATGAATAAGAAAAACATTACATCAATACTAGATATAACAACCAGTTATAACTAATGTTGCTCTAAAAAATATCTAACTAAAGGTCATCCTACCATTCAATACATCTTCTTACCATATACACACATTAAAATAAGAACCAAACACACTCAAAACCAAATATTCCAACTTACCAGTGTAATTATGTGATCTTCTTGCATAGATATATATTCCACTACGACTTCTTCTTCTACAAATTCTAAAAACATTTCATTTTTATCATCATTTCCAATGTTGGGCAATTCTAACATTTTGTCTTTGTACCACTTGTTGAGTAATATAAGTCTATTCAAACAAAATATTTGCAATCCTACTCTTTAACCCATAGTTTAGACCATTGTAAATTTTACAACTTAAATCAATACCAACATATTCCAGTTCTACCATTCTTACCCTGAAATTATGTAATCAATGAATACGTGTGTAGATTTATGTGAGCCCACAAAGTATACATGTCAACTTGATATCCACAGTCGTACATATATGACGTGTTTTATATAATCAATTAAAAAGCCTTAAATTTATATCCCAGTTATTCAACTTGATATCCACAGTCGATCATAGGGAACAATATTCTAATCAAGATAATAATGTTAATAATTAAACTAAAAGAAATACATAAGAAATAAAATGACCCGTCTGCATAAGTACTGCACCCAAACCCAAAATTGACGCGTCGCAATAAACAAAAAAGTCATCCATACCCTCGGGAAGGTTCATAATCTGAGCCTCGCATAACATTTGCCTCAAGGTCTCAAATGCTACCTGCTGCTCAGGCCCCCATCGAAAAGTAATATTCTTCTTCTTCAATTGGGTTAATGGAACATCAATCTTGGAGAATTCCTGAATGAATCTCCGTTAATATCCTACGAGCCCAAGGAAACTTCGAACCTCCAATGGTGTCATTGAAATCTCCCATTGCATCACTACTTCGATCTTGGTCAGATCAACCAATATACCCTTCCGGTTGACGATGTTCTATCACAACTAGCATTTTAGGGCTAGGAAATTCTTTTCATGTGTAAGTAACTTTCGATGTATCTTGTAACCCTAAGTTTGATGTATACATGTTATTCATTTAAAAACAACTATTCGAATCAAAACTCACTCGTGAAGCTCCAAACCTAATTCAATGCACTACATTCACTCAACTTTGGGTTGTAACCCTAACTTCCCGGTTCGAACACTTATTGGACCAGTATCCTCTTATTGGGCCTAATGGACCAATAAACCCTCAATTTGATTTTTTTGGGCTAAGAAACCTCATTTGAGCCCTAGTTGGACCCACATTCAATAAGCAATAGCATTTTGGGCCATAAGACTCATCATGTTCCCTATTGGGCCGAAAACCATCTTTCCTAAATATATGGGCCGAAAACCCATTCCTTTTATCATTTTGGGCCGTAAACACATATGTGGGCCTAATGGGCCGAAAAACCTCTATTGGACCAATGTGTTGTCAGTTGCATCTTCAGCCCAAGCCCAATACTCTCTTCTTTCATCCCCTCTCTATTCTTGGTTTAGATAATAATAAAAAAAAAGAGACATGGATTATTTAAGCTTGTGACGCCTCATTATTACATGGTGGTAATCCATGCTAATGGTATCGCATATTTCTAAGTTCTAGCCTTCTAATCCTCCATGTAATGACCAAGCTAAACACTCTTTTTCCTCTCCTTAAACTCTCGGCCCTTCCACCCTCTCATTTCAAACTTCATTTCATTTCTAAATTCTATCTAAACTCTTAAGAACTCTCTCACTTTTACCTCTTCAAATTCGTGAGTTTGTGTGTGTGTTCAAGAAGATCACTTCAATCTTCACACTTGTGGTAAGATCATATAAACTCAAGTTGAATTATTCCATTTTGTGTTAAGGATTTACTCTCATAACTACCTTCATTTCGTGTTTAATCTTCCTAGAACTTCCTAAGTTCGAAACTCTTCCCAAAGGAACACTACAAGGCTGAAAACACCTTCATTCTTTTTCATTTCTTCATCAAAACGGATCCATCACCCAAGGTGAGCTTTATACCCCCTTTTTTCGGTTTTACTTTGTTTTGGGGGAGAATACAAGTTGGTTTTGTGTTAAATCTAAGTGTTTATGCATGCTTGTGTGTATTTTCATAATATGTTGTGCACATATGTTATGAATATGTGTAAAACCCTCATAAACTCGATATATCCTTTAAGACTTGAAAGTATTAGCAAAACAAGTTACTTTATGTAACTCTTTTATGATTGTTGAAAGGATAAAACATGTTAAGGGATACTTGAAAACTAAATAAAATCTCATGAGGGTCCAAATATGACAAATAGGCAATAAGTGAGCCTTGTTATGAGACTCACGGTTTTAAAGGGGCCAAAAGAGTTATTTTTGGATAAAAATGGATTTTTATGACATTCACGGTTTTAAAGGGGCCAAAAGAGTCATCTTTGGATAAAAATGGATTTTTATGACATTCACGGTTTGTAGGGGTCAAAAGAGTTATTTTTGACAAAATGGGCTTCTTTTGGGCCTTCTCGGTTTTAATGGGCTAAAATGGTCATTTTTCATAAAAATGGGCCTTATTTAGAAATTCACGGTTTCATGGGCCTAAAATGTAATTTTTGGTCTTTATGGACTTAAATTGTCATTTTGAATAAAGATGGACCTAAAATGTAAATTCTCGGTTTAATGGGCCGAAAATATCATTTTATCAAAAATGGGCCGAAAATGTCATTTCTATCAAAATGGGCCGAAAATGTCATTTTATCAAAATAGGCCTCAAATACCTATTTACACGTTTATTTATTGGGCCTTAAATACCTATTTACATGTTTATTGGGCCTCAATTACCCATTTACATGCTTAATGGGCCTTGTATATTCATTTCATGTTTATTGGGCCTTAAACATCTATTCACATGCTTATTGGGCCTTGTATATTCATTTCATGTTTATTGGGCCTTAAACACCTATTTACATGCTTATTGGGCCTTACGACACATTTTATACTAATCGAGTTAATAACATTAAATACTTGACATTTTGATAAAAACAAATGAAATTTTATCACCAATGTTTTGTAATCAAACACATACTCGAAACATTATTTTAAAGCGGTAAATAATGTGATAAGTTGTTCGCGTAAATTTAGTTAAGGCTCATATGGGACGCGTTTTCATCCGTACCTACCTAGTGTACAACCTTAAGTCATGTAGTTATAACCAGAGTCTCCTAGAGGGGGAGCGAGAGTTTGTGTATATATCTATACGGGGTTGACAACCCCACACCTGAGCTGTTCGCTACAGCTAGAGTAGACCAGTCTAGGGTAACAAATATCTTACTTTAAGCAAGCAACGCCTGAAGAACGTCATGACAGACATATCAGTCACATCAAGCATGGTTATAACGACTCATATAGAGATTAACAAACACTGTAAAATTTACGGAATACATATACTATACTTTTGTAACACGTACGAGTTATTCATTTCTACAACACTCGGGTCTTATGGTTTAATGACTACAACTCTTTTACAGACAGAAAATATCGGATTTTCTGGGAAACAAACACTATACCTTACATTTTACTTACAACAGAAAATATAGGATTTTCTGGAACTCTCTCTTTATACATTTTCAAAAATATGAACACACATACTATAATATTAGATTTGAAACAAACTCTCAAACCATTTTTAATGGAAAATATCGGATTTTCTGGTGTTTACAAAATGATACAAATTTTTTTCATACAAACATACTTATGAACTCATCAACATTATATATGTTGACGTTTTCAAAATAACTTGTATTCTCAGGGAATCGTTAAGCAGGTTGGTCATCAAGAACGTGTGGATTTTGTTGTATTTTTGTTATCATCATACATTTAACATTTGGAATGTAAGTTATAAACCAACACACTTATGTAAACTATGATGGTTGTTATATTTCATGTGTGATGATGATGATGTTATCTTTGATTCAATTATGTATACTGTGATGATATTACAAGATGAAGTCACCCGCCCCCGGACGTTTTCGCCGTCTGGTTCGGGGGTGTGACAGATTGGTATCAGAGCAATGTTTATAGTGAACTGGCATATCTAATCATACAAGATATGCAACTATAAATACATTGGGACTAAAATACTCTGAACAAAAATAAAATACATACATATGTGTGCATTTTAGGGTACTGTCACGATAAGAAACAATAGAAGTCTTTGGTGGAATTGAACGTCGTGGTTAAACCCGAACAGTTATGTAGTCGTATTGGGGGTAAATATAGTCTGATCAACTATATTTATTCAAATTACGACCAACATGTGTTTGGGAGTGATCATGGTGAGCAATGAATCTAGAAACTTACCAACCTCGTATCCAAAAAGTTTTAAGGAACTCAAACAAAAACAATTAAAATACTATAGGAGCATTTTGGGATCGTATCCAAAAAGTTTTAAGGAACTCAAACAAAAACAATTAAAATACTATAGGAGCATTTTGGGATATCATATAACCGTCGCACATACACCTTCTACACGCTTCTTACTCCTCCATATTCGCACAGGCACCATGGCTGAAATTCCACAAGGCGACCTCTACTACCAGGCCTTAGTGGCCAATGGATGGATTGAAGGAGAACCAAAAATGGTTCAAGAAGAAAATCCATAAGTGAGACTCGAAGAGTATATGGAACTGGAATATGAGGATAGCGAATCTGACGAGGAGTCAGAGAAAGGAGAAGACATTAAGGAAACCCCTAGTGAACTCTACCCTTCGGGAATCATACCAGACCAGCACATAGGGTAGGGGAGCACTACTGACCGTATACGCTCTCTAGAGGAAGAAGTAGCCAACCTGAAGCAACGACTCTTTGCGGCTGAAGCTAGGGCAATTCGAGCAGAGCAAAAAAGAGGATGAGATCACTCGTGAGATGAGTGAATTGGCAATGCTTCTGGTGCGTCACTTCAGCATCTGAGTATCTCTGCCCCTATCGATAGGACTCTCTCTTTTCATGTACTTGGTATGTAGGACCGACTCTATGATTAAGTGACTACACTACTCATAGAGCCCTTATGCTGACGGATTTTACTTTCACTATGTATTATACGCCTTACAAAGGCAAATTTTCATGCATTATTCTACGACGTTTATCATTAATGAAACGGTTCTACGTTTTATTTGTGATGTTGTTATCTGCTATGTGTTCTATTTTCCTTATTTCATGATATTGTATGAATTCACATATATGCACAGCTGAAACCACTATATCCCGACATAACCCGAAACCATAGACTGCTATGTACTCACCATCTTTCTGTTTCCTGACAAAAGATGCCATAAAGACCAATACGCGGAAACAACAACACGGCAACACCACCACCGCCACCTCTATCGGAGGTAAACTCTTCTGCATTCCAGGCAGCAGTATCGGCTGCGTTCACTGCACCATTGGCTCGTATTCATAATGGAAACAATGACGGAGGAAATGGTGAAGGTACTGGAAGCTCAAACTAAGGAATGAACCAAGGACCTGCAAAAGTCTGCACCTACAAAGATTTCTCAAATGCTAAACCTCGAACATTCAATGGAACCGGTGGCGAGATAGCTTTGAAGCGCTAGATTGAAAAGACCGAGATTGTCTTTGAAATATATGAATGTCTGGAATAAAGCAAGGTGAAGTTCGTAGTCTGCACATTTTTTGACAAAGCCCTATCCTGGTGGAATGGTCATGTGAAGGCCATGACTTTGCCGGTTGCAAACGTTATGCCTTGGGGAGAACTTAAAGAGATGTTGATGGCAGAATAATGTCCCCATGGGGAAGTACAGAAACTAGAACAAGAGTTATGGAATCTCACAATGCAAAACTCAGATATTGAGGTTTACATTTCCAGATTCAGTGAGTTAGCACTTGTAACATCCAAAAATTTGAGGCCTAAAATTTCATTTCCAAGTTAATATTTTATAAAACATTTTAGCAAGACATTGCCAAGATCATGCCAATACATAGAACCATAATATCATATCCCGAAACCAAATCATCTTGAAATAACAAAATATCAGGGTACAATCCCAGAAAACTCTAAGCGGAAACCATGTGTGTGTGATGCGCTGCTACACCGCCGGCTCCTTCCCCTTAGACGAAGAGGTACCTGAAACCAAAAACTAAAACTGTAAGCACGAAGCTTAGTGAGTTCCCCCATCATACCACATACCATAAAATCACATAGCATACATACTTCCCGACAATTCTGGGGCGCCCGTCCTACCCATGTCAAGTCATTATGGGGTGCTGACCTACCCTCCGATCTATCTCAACCGAACACGGGGACTATTTCACCCCTACTACTAGCACATAAGATCATATCATAATCATGTTGTGAGACATATCTGGGGTGTCCGACCTACCCATTGGTCCTAGCGACCGAATCGGGGACTAGTCCCCCTTCTACTGATACTATCTCACATAACATAGCAACTAGAAAACTAGCATACTCACATATCTAGCAATCTAGAATACTCACATATCCAACAATAACAAACCAGACAATTATCACAAAGATAATCATCCCAACTAACAATTACTAGTGGGCTGGCCTTGGTGCCTTAGACCCACTTCTACTGGAAGGTAACTCACCTCGATGTTGTGTAGTGTCTGAACTTCCTCGGCGTGAAGGTCGGATCTCCTCGACTGCTCAATCCCTACACGAAAACCCTCAAGTCATCAAACAGAACATACAACCCTAACCAGGGTCAATACCAAAACTAGGCAAAGTCAGCTTGGTCAAAGTCAACACCCAGTTGACCTGACTCGCCGCGTTGGTCTACCAAGTTGTCGAGTCCATACTCCACTAACCCGATCCAACCCCGACTCCACTCGTCGAGTCTAGCAAGAACTCGATGAGTTCTCCTTTATTCAAACCATCAGGACCATCTTCATTTGACTCGTCAAGTTCTTCCTTGAACTCGGCGAGTTCATCTCCTTCATAAGAATGCGTCCGGTCTACGACTTGCCGAGTTGTATGAACAACTCGTCGAGTTCATCTTCAAAGATTGGGAGATTGCCTTGGACTCGCCGAGTTTGCTCATACACTTGTCGAGTCCCATGATTCCCAGGTCCCTTTTAGTGCCCAAACAACTACGGGACTTTCCTCCCTTACAATTGGTCCATCCACAGAAAGGATTTGGTGGTCAATACGCCGCGACTCGCCGAGTCCCAAGAACAACTCAGTGAATTCATCCTTGACCAACATTATACAATCGATTTAAATAGGTTTTAACACACCAAAACCATAGATCTGGCCTCCTAAAGTCCATTTTATACATAAAGTTCCAAACTTGGTGCACATGCATGGGGTCTTTGGCTCAATAAGCCATAAAATGTGCTCTACAAGATGCATGGGGATCTCATGGCCATAAAGTTGGCACCTTTATGTCATGAGACCCCTCCAATTTCCCAGATCTGAAGTCAAAACCCCAAATGACCCTTCACAATTCCGAAAATGGCTTAGAAAGCCCTAAAGATACTCAAAATCCAAGCCCTAAGGATAAATAAACACATTGAAGACCAAGACAGGGGCATTTTACCTTGAATGAGCTGGAAATGGAACAAAATCTCTGGATCTCCAAGCCCCAACTCAAACTCTCAAGCTTCCTTCCTCTTTTCAAGCTTCATAATCCACCAAAATGGCCTTAGAACACACAAAAACGGACAGGGTTTCGATATGATGTCTTCTGGGAGCATAAGGGACGATAGAGGCTGATATAAGGCGTTTAAATAGAGTGAAAACCCTCAATTTATGGTTTCACCCAAACAGCGCCTACTCACTGTGTCCGTCTTCCGACTCATCGAGTAGGTCACTTAAACTGTCCGCGTATCTCGACTCTACTCGACGAGTTGGGCCTCTAAATCGTCGAGTCCCATAGAAAAGCACAAGAAATGCTTGAATTAACTGCATACCAGGAATCGGGTGTTACAGTACTGTTGTGCCCGAGTATGATCACTTCAGAGGGAAAGAAGATCAAATGATTCATTTGGGGGGTTAACACCTCCAATTCAAGGAAACGTGATTGCATCAAACCATGAGACTTTTGACAGTGCAAAGCAGCTAGCTTAGAAGCTTTATGATCACGACAACAAGAAAGGTACCAAAACTGCTGAGACTGAGGCCAAGAAGGAAGGGAATAACAAGAATAATGGGGAAAATAAATGAAAGGGGTGAAAAAACCAGGGATCCTCTAAAAAGCAGTGAACCGTAGCAGTCCATGCTGCTACCGCTCAAGTTGCACTAGCCCCAGCTGCTCCAATCCCATCCTCGCAAACTGCTACCAAGCCTTACTCAGGAACCTTACTGAAATGTAACAAATGCAACTACCACCACAATGGTGAGTGTAGAGAAATGCAGTGTACCAACTGCAACCTCAAGGGGAATACCGCCCAGTACTGCAGATCTCAACCCCAATTAAACCAACAACAACAACAACAGTAACGTTGGGGCCAGTTATACTTGTTATGGATGTGGAGGAACTGGCCACATTAGGCGAAACTGCCCCAAATCCAACAACTCAGGGTGCAAGAGGATCAGGCAGGATCCTAACTTTAGGACAAGGGGAGGCAGTTCAAGACCCAACCGTAGTCACAGGTACGTTTCCCCTCAACAACACTTATGCATGCATTTTATTTGATAGTGGGGCTGAGCGGAGTTTCATGAGTAATAAATTCAAACACTTACTAAACCAACAACCCCAAAAGCTAAGCGAAGCCTTTTTGGTGGAGATAGCCAATGGGAAAACTGAAACAACCAAAGATATATTCATAGGTTGCACTCTAACGCTAAATAATCATTTGTTTCAAATAAATTAGATGTCAGTGGATATTAGGAGTTTTGATGTGATTATAGGCATGGATCGGTTAAGCCCCCATCATGCCGACATTATGTTCCACGAGAAGGTCGTTCGCCTTCACCTCCCCAACCACGAAACCCTAATAATCTATGGTGATAAACCTGACGCCAATCTCCATCTTATCTCGTGCATCAAGGCACAAAAATGCCTACACAAGAAAAATTATGCATTCCTCGCCCATGTTGTGGATAAAACAAAATAGGAAATAACATCAAATATATCCCAGTGGCATGTGACTTTCCGGACATATTTCCCGAATACCTTTTGGGAATACCCCCAAAAAGACAGGTCGAATTTTGAATCGACCTAATACCGGGAGCCACATCAATTGCCAAATCACCCTACAGGTTAGCTCCCACCGAAATGCAGGAGTTATCTGGCCAATTGAGCGAACTCTTAGACAAAGGATTCATCAGGCCGAGTTTCTCACCCTGGGGAGCTCCGATCTTGTTTGTCAAGAAGAAGGACGAATCCTTTAGAATGTGCATCGACTATCGGGAATTGAACAAGCTCACTATCAAGAACCGAGATCCACTCGCTCGGATTGATGATCTATTCAACTAGCTAAAAGGAGCTAGTTATTTTTCTAAAATAGATCTAATGTCCGGTTATCATCAGTTGCGAGTTCGGGAAGAATATATCCCCAAAATTGCTTTCCAAACTCGATACAGCCATTACAAATTCGTTGTTATGCCCTTTCGGTCTGACAAATGCTCCTGCAACATTTATGGACCTCATGAATCGAGTCTGCCGTCCATTCCTCGATAATTTTGTAATCGTTTTCGTTGATGACATACTCATATACTCTCGAAGTAAGGAGGAGCGTGGTCAACACCTACGTCAAATCTTGGAAACTCTTAAAGCTGAAAAGCTATATGCAAAACTCTCCAAATCTGAATTCTAGATTCGTAGTGTGAATTTCTTGGGTCATGTAGTCAGTGAGGAAGGAATTCATGTGGATCCTTCCAAGATCAAATCTATTGAAGGTTGGGCAATTCCGAAATCACTAACAGAGATCAGGCAATTCTTTGGCCTTGCCGGTTATTATAGAAGGTTCATTCAGAATTTCTCCAAGATTGCCAAGCCTCTCACTACTCTAACCCATAAGGGCGTACCCTTTAACTGGAGTGACAAACAGGAAGTTGCTTTTCAAACTCTGAAGCGATCCCTTTGTAGTGCTCCGGTATTGTCTCTGCCAGAGGGAACAGAAGATTTTGTGGTGTATTGTGACACATCAAACCAAGGTTTAGGTTGTGTGCTGATGCAGCGTGGAAAAGTGATAGCATACGCGTCCAGACAATTAAAGACCCACAAATTAAGCTATACCGCCCATGATCTCGAGCTAGTACCGATGGTCTTCACCCTAAAAATATAGAGGCACTACCTCTACGGTACAAAGTGCACCATTTTCACGGACCACAAAAGCCTCCAGCATATTCGGAATCAGAAAGAGCTGAACATGAGGCAACGACGATGGGTCGAGCTGTTGAATGACTATGAATGCGAGATCAAGTACCATCCAGGTAAGGCTAACGTGGTGGCCGACGCCTTAAGCAGAAAGGAATACTCGGACCACCGAGAAAAAACATTAACAATGACCATCCATTCTCACTTAACTTCAAAAATCAAGGAAGCTCAATTGGAGGCATTAAAGTCGGAGAATGCCGCAAATGAAGCACCGCGGGGAATGGATAAGATTCTTGAAGTCAAGGAAGGCAAAGCTTACTATTTCATGAATTGAATATGGATTCCAAAATTTGGAGGATATAGAGACATGATCATGAACGAAGCACACAAACACGATACTCTGTCCATCTAGGTTCCGATAAGATGTACCTGAACATTAAACAACATTATTGGTGGCCAAACATGAAAGCAGAGATTGCCACTTATGTGGGCAAATGTCTCACTTGTGCCAAAGTTAAAGTGGAATATCATAAGCCCTCGGGATTGTTACAACATCCAGTAATACCCAAGTGGAAATGAGAAAGGATTACTATGGATTTCATAACCAAATTACCCAAGACAGCAGACGGATTGGATGTTATCTGGGTGATTGCCGATCGGTTAACCAAATCCTCCCATTTCCTACCAATAAAAGAGACATTCAAGATAGAAAGGTTACCGCGAATCTACATAAAAGAAGTGGTAAGGCTGCATGCGGTGCCGATATCTATTATCTCTGATCAAGATAGTAGATTCACCTCTCGTTTTTGGCAGTCGCTCTAGAAGGCACTGTGGACTCAGCTCGATATGAGTACTTCCTACCACCCCTAGACGGACGACCATAGCGAGGGAAACATTCAAACGTTAGAAGATATGCTTCGAGCTTGTGTAATAGATTTTGGCAAGGCATGGGATACTCACTTGCCCCTAATTGAGTTCTCCCCTAATTGAGTTCTCGTACAACAACAACTATCACTCGAGCATTAAGGTGGATCCTTTCAAAGCTTTTGTATGGCTGGAACTGAAGATCAACTATTTGTTGGGGTGAGGTGGGAAACACTCAACTGACATGAGGGCAAACATCCAACAACACTCTTACAGGACCTGAGATCATTCGGGAAATAAAGGAGAAAATAGTTCAAATCAGGGCACAACTCCAAACATCGCGAGACCAACAAAAGAGCTATGTTGATAAAAGGCGAAAGCCTCTGGAATTCCAAGTAGGTGATCGCGTACTACTGAAAGTCTCTCCCTGGAAGGGGATGGTATGATTCGGAAAGCGGGGCAAGCTAAACCCATGATACATCGGGTCATTCGAGATTCTTGCCCGGATTGGTCTGATGGCCTATAGACTACAACTACCCCCAAAACTTAACAACGTACACCCAATATTCCACGTGTCAAATCTGAAAAAGTGCCTATCAGATGAAACCCTCTTTGCTCCCCTGGATGAGATTGAGGCGAACGAGAATCTCCTGTTCTTCGAAGTGCCAGTTGAAATCCTGGACAAAGAGGTAAAGCGTACAAAACAAAGCTACATTCCGATTGTGAAGGTTTGATGGGACGCAAAGCATGGACCGGAATTCACATCGGAACACGAAGATCAAATGATGCTAAAGTTCCCTCGCCTTTTCTCTAGTTCCTAAGAATAACTTTCAAAAGAATTTCGAGATGAAATTCTCTCTAACGGGGGGATGATGTCACAACTAGCATTTTAGGGCTAGTAACCAAAGGAATATTGAAGAGAAAAGTTTAACAATTTCATGGACATAAACTTGTGAAAAGAGTTAACTTCTATACTCACATCCTGTTCTCTCTTAGACATTTCTACAAACACTTTATCTCCACCATCCTTGAACTTTCTAAGATTCCGCAATTTTTGAATTCTGATAACATATATTAGTTAATTTTTGAATTATGAATTATGGAACAAAAAGTAGATACATGGATGTTGAATAAAATTGAATGGTTACGTGATTAGTAATTGATTAATAGAAAGTAACTTTAACCCTTGCAGGTTGCGCTCGTTGAAAAATTAATGATCGATTGATCGAAAATCAACACTGACAATCGCTTCAGGCTTCAACGTTCGTTCTCACTATTCTCACGTTCTACAGATTAATTTTATTCATTCATTTGTTGGGTATGATCTAGTGATCTGAATATAGTATTAAAAAACTAGACCCCTTAAAAAGATGGGATATGTGCTTATCCTATTTTGCTCGTACTCTGTAACATACACATTCAGTTATCGTGTTTTATAATGAATAATATTATGAAATATTATGTGAGTTTGAGCGTTGAGTTCTAACTGATAGTTTTACTATAAATAAGGTAAAACTATGTTTAGAATCATTTAGAATGTATTGGAAGTCTTATGAGATTTCAATCAAATGTCAGCTATTGAAATTAACGAAAATATAAAGTTAAAAATAAGTAAAATTATATTAATGAATGTTGTAAAGAATCTCGTTAGAAACATTTAGTCAAAAACCTCATCGAAATCCGAGTTATAACGAAGAAGTTATGACTATTTAAAGTTTCGCGTCAGAACCGGCACGACGCCGTATGACGTAAAAAGTGAGTTTTCGATAAACTAGTTTTTAGTTTTAGTGATCTAAATGAAAGTCGTAGTATTCGTTAAACTGAGAATTTTCATAAAAAGAACGTCCAAATCTGACTTCATATGAGGAAGTTATGATTTTTCTAGTAGACAGCTAAAAACTCAAAATACAGATCGAGTGGTTTTTAGCCGACGCAACCTAAACGAGAATCGAAGGTCTCGTTAATATTAGTACAACGGTAAAAAGACAGACGAAAACGGACATCGGGTGAAGAAGTTATGAATTTTTAACGGACTTTTCCTGTCCTGGCCTATTAAAAATATAATATTAAAAATGAAGTCAAAATTAGCCAACGGAGTCTAAACGAAAGTTGTAGAGCATAATTTCACCTACACGTGGATATAAAGAACGTCAAAAACAAAGATCGTAATATGAATTTTTAAAGTTTTTAAATAAAAATAAATCAAATTTTTTAGACTTATACGAAGGAGAACGCCCCGCGTAGAGGGTTACGACCAGCGTACACATTGCAGAGCCTCGGATTGACCACGTCGCCCCTTCTTCGCTCAGATGCCACGTATCTCGCACATTTGACACGTTTGAAGCCACTAAGCTTCTACGCCCCGCGTACGAAGGGTACGCTCAGCGTAGTGGACCGCCTCGCTGTACGCCCAACGTACCGAGGACTTACGCCCAACGTAGTCAACAGCTTCGGACCACTATAAATAGGGTGCGAGGCTGCCCTTATTTTGTTTGCAAATTCTTACATCTTTCACCCTATACTCTCCTTTTTACCCACTTTTAACCCTCTGAAGCCCCGATATCATCCCCGACACCCGAAGCAAGTCCCGACACTCTAAAGTTCCCGAGAAAATTATATTTTCAAGTCGAAACTCTGCCCGAGTAAGGACGGTTTTCAACTAAAATCCTCAGTTTCGTCACAAAAAGTCATATTTATAGCCGAAGTGCTGCCCAAATTATCATTTATTCCTCTGGTTATTTCACTGTGAGTTCAATATAGAGACAACTGTTTGTTATGTGTTATATATTCAACCATGTTATATCGGATTTATGCCTTTGGCCATGTAGAGCATGACTAATATAATTTTCTGGTATTGGCTTTGTGCCTTTGGCCATGTAGAGCATGACTCGTATAACTTCTGGTATTGTCATAGGGCTATGTAGGGCTGAAAGCCTGTATATTTTAGCAAAATGATAATCCGAAATTGTATTTTCTGTGCCATTTGAGCTGAAGCTTTATTGATGTATATCAAGTTGAAATTGATTGTTGGTTGATATGGGAAGTCTGTCATATGATACATATATGCTTTTGTTGTTCTTTGTCCCTCTTTGCTTCTGTCATATTGATATGTATATCACATAGCGTTATATGGTAATTGTTATTGAACTCACTAAGCGTCACCCGCTTATCCTTCTCAATGTTTAAACCATTGGAGGTGATAAGCATCCAGTATAGTCATGTAGAGGTAGAAGATGTAAAATAGATAATACTATAGTTTTTGTATTGTATTCTTGGGAAATATATAAAACTTTATAAAAATCTTAATATTCGGTTTGTATCCAGTCTATGTAATTAAACTATCAATATAAAATATTATTTTATGAATATGCATGTAGAATATTTTGGAGTAACTTTGAGTGATAATAATGTCTTTAGTATGAAAGTTTGGGTCTTTCACTTGTTTATAAATCAAATTGAAAAACATTTAAATATGAAAACTAAAGAAAAAAAAAGGTTTTTGTATTTGTATCTAGGAAACATCTCTATCCCGAAAAATAGTCAAAACCACGTTAAACATCTTCATTAAAAATAATAATAATAATAATAATAATAATAATAATAATAAATAAATAAATAAATAAAATGGTCATTTATGTAATTTTATCTAATATTTAAGTCCATATTTATGTGAAAGTAGAATGTGTTAGTGGGGTGGGACTAAGCACGTGAGATAGGTGACGAGTGATTGTCAGCCATCATGTGAGATTGCCTCTCTATTATTGCCATGTTTTTTTAACATTATTCCTAATTTTTTTTATTTAACACATTACAAAAGTTAGAGATTAAATAAAGTGAATTATATTTGTTCCAAAATATTTTTTTTAAACTTTTGGTAATCGATTCTAACGATTTTGGTTCATGTTTAAGATGACATGACATGAGTAAATTGTCGTTACACATGTTATCACTAATTAGTTAAATATCTATATTATTTACTAATTCGGACCCCGCCCCAAGAAACCTCACCGTCCGCCTTCACTTTTTATGAGTAAATTACAAGAATGGTTTTTATGGTTTGCGGTAATATACGCATTTTGTCTATAACTTATTTTTTTTAATTTGGAAGGTCCCTATTATTTGTTTTTGTTATGTGCTTGATCTTTACTGTTTGTTTTTGTTACATGTTTTGTTCATATCTTACCTAAAAAGACTATTATTTAAATACGAGAAAAATAGTGGGGTATGTAAGGTAGGGTGAGAAAGTGAGATTGGGGGTGTGTTTATTTAAATAAATCAAAAAATCAAAGGCAAAATAGTCGTTTTATGTAAGACAGGGACCAAGCGCATAACAAAAACAAACAGTAGGGACCTTCCGAGTTAAAAAAATTAGTTAAGAACCAAACGCACAAATTACCCTAAACCATAGAGATTATTCATGTAATGTAGTCCGCTTTTTATTGAGTTCTCGGTGGGCACAAACAAAGCAAGCGATCAAAAAACAAGGGATGTTATCGATGGTGACAACAATCGATTCTTTTTTTGGAATGACACAAATTTTGTGAGCTATTAATATAAAAAAAGGGTATAAATTACATGTTGGTTGTACTAAGTTTTATAACCAAAAAAATTAATTAATGTTGGAAAAAAAACTATTTTTTCAAAATTTAAGCAAAAATTGAGAGTTTATCAAAATAACCACTAATTTTGGAAACGTCATCTGCAAAATAAAAACGGTATCATGAAATCATCTAAATGACATCGTTTTGAAACAAAAATCTAAAACAAATCACAGGTTTGACCTGTGATTTGATATCAGGTCCTCTAGAGAGTTGAACACGACAACGTATGAATCACAACAAAGAGGAGAACGGAGCGCCCTCGAGTTAGTATCGAAATCAGTGGGAACATGTCGAGTTATGAGAATGAGAGAGTCATTCATATACTTGAGTTTTTTTGATCGTTTTATCGTAAGGCTTGGTGAGAAACTTTTTAGCCGACAAGAATGACAGACTTGCAATGAAGCATGGTTGTGGATTGGTCCAGTTGATTCTCTTTTGTCCTTAGCCCTTGTGATAGATGTAGAAAGAATATATGTTATGGCACAAGCAATACATGGTAGTGTTTGTTGCGCGAACGCTTTAAGTTTATCGCAAGGCAATGTATCTGGAGCACGATCAAACACTAGTGGGTTGTCGTGTTGTATGCATGGGTGCATGTCCGCTCGACAATGAGGCTATCCCGATAATGTGTTAGTTGGGTAGCCTTTCTGGAGAGAGGCGGTGTTGACTTAGCGTTGGGGCGTTGTCATGATTTCGTAGGGTTCTTTCCACTGTTCTTGGTGTATCTCTAGGGATACATTATCAACCTGCAAATGCAAAAAAATAATAATAATAAAATAAAAATAATAAATCTATAAATTTTCAGATACCATTTTCATAACAAAAGAAAACTTAATATTGTAGTTTTCAAAATTGATAACATAAAATTTCAAAGAGTTTTGTAGGTTTAACATGCGAAATTATCTGCAAAATATGAAAATCATTGGCTTTTAGTTTAAAAAAAAAAACATTTTTAGGTTGTTTTGGGTATCTTCAAATACCATGTTTCATAGCAAAAAAGGTTTGATATGTCGTTTTGACTTGAGAAAATGACAATAAAAAAAACTATCATCATTTTTTAGAGTTCACTCATCTACGAAATCGCAACTCCATCTAAAACCTCCTTCGTTTCTACCTCTTAAATAGGTTTTGCCAATTTTATAGGTGGCTCAAGATTTTCTCAGAAAATATGTCAATTTTGTAGATGGTAACTTCAAGATTTTGATAAACTCTATAACTTTTGTTTAAATCTTGGAAAATATAAAATGAGATTGGGTTGATTTGTTTTATTTTCTTAATATTAAACTTCTTGTTTTTATTCACTAACCAAGGCAAATATTAAGAAACAATTTTGTCAATAAGATTGAAGATTTAAATGTTCCCGATTACATCAAGTTGTGAAAATTCCAAAGCAACAAAAAGATTCTAAAAACCTTCGCTTCAAAGCATTTCTTCACTGGCATGTTCAAGGATGAAACACTAGGCCAAGACATCTAATTTGATGTCGTATACACATATGGAATATCTAAATTCTAGCAATGATCAATAAGAAACCAATTTATTGAAGCTACGAAACACGTAATAAGTAAGTGATAAGTCATCTCAATTTGAGAATCACAAATAAGGCATAAAGTGGGCTCAATATGAGCATTCTTTAATTAATAATGACTTTTGTAGGCTTTTAGTACAACCGTAGTCGCCACACCAACACATTAACCTTGATATGAACGAAGTAATTCCAACTAGTGAAGTTATCTCCAATCAACGAAATGCAGTTATCAATTAAATGTCTATTTGTAGTCACCAAAATACTCTCTTGTAAACCCAAGCTCAAATACCTATCTATCATTTTGGTGAGGCAAAACCAAAGTTTATAATATACCCATTAAGTTGTTCTGATGGCCTTCTCCTATTCCCCTATTAGATGATTGATGCAAACATCTTACCCAAATAGAAACATAAATACAATAAACAACCATACATTTATGATTTGTACCACATGTAAAATTTCTTATGAATATATTTATAAATAACAAATGGTCATACCAAAAAATCATCCAAAATTTTTAGTCAAATGGACATTGTTCACCTTTTCGAACATAAGGAAATGAAATCTATACCTTTAAAAGTAAGTTGAATAATATCATGAATAATGTTTCCACAGAACCTGGTTCAAGAAACGTTGTAAGAACCTGAAATTTAGATTTGACTTTTTGTCAAATATTTATGTAACACCGGGTTTCTAGGTACTAATTTTAATTTGTAAATTTGAGATATTGGGTTGGCCACGACGTAGTGTGAGGATCACCACAGCAAGGCAGACATTAAAGTGTTTGTGTATCAATGTGGTCACCACGACGTGGAAATGCAATGTCCACGACATGTTGATGCCAGAATGACAAACCGTAGATTTCTAGGCCTAGATCCATATTTTAAGGAAGTGATGGCTAGGGTTTCCTCCACATTTAGCCTTCATCACCTCTAGAGTGATCTTGATAAAACCCTAGCTTCCTTGCAAGCCTTTATACTCATGTTTGGTGTTTTTGTGATCTTGGAAGGAAGATGAAGGAGATCTAGTGAAGGAATCTAGCAAGCAACTCATCTCCTCTCTTTTGTGTACCTTATCGACTCTTTGTAATTCCCCAAGTCTTCATATTTTTTGTTCTTTCTGTTGGATTAATGTCTAAGTCCATAACTATATTTGGTATGTACTTGACCCGACCCGGCATGGTCCATTTGGGTTGCACTTCACCGACACAATTTATATGGATAATCTTTTGAGAATAGTATGTTTATGATTAATATTAATATATTATAAGTTCTAATATATTATTATGGAATCATATTAGTATTGATCAAGAATTAATTTATAATTAATTAAGTGATCAAAAGGAACTAATTAAATATGGACTCTTATATATATGGAATGGGCCAAGTTCATTTAGGTTGGGCTAAGCTTTCATGGATAGTCCATGGAGTGTTTAACCCATGGATCCTAGGAAATGAAAGGTCATGGGTATTAGGGTTTAACCCTAATCCTCCACACTATATAAAGATGTCCTTGGTTGGTGAAATAGGCACTAGTGTGGATACACTAAGAAGGGCTAGCCGATTTCACTAGAGAGAACCAAGTATCCATATTCTCTAAAGTATTCCAAGGTGTTGTGGTGATTCCACTTGAGGCTTCCACACTATTGGGGCTAAGCTCTTAAAGCATGAAGACATCAAGCTACATCAAAAGGTATGTATTCTATCTTGTTACATTCATTGATTTGTATGCTAGATTAGGATAATACCTTGGAAGTTCTTATTTGCATGTATAATAGAGAAAACATAGATCCAAGGTATTTAGGGTTGCATGTACACTTAGGAGTGTTAGAATGCTCAAAACCCAACAGTGGTATCAGAGCCTAGGCTTGTTTTCTTGTTATACTTGCAAAAGAAGCTGGAAAATTGAGTTTTGATGCTGTCTGCCCAGCAGACTCGCCGAGTCCAAGGCAAAATGCATCCAACTCGCCGAGTTGGTTCGTGCACTCGACGAGTTGGACCCCCAGACAGCATAAATTTGACTTTTTTGGCTGGAATTGGACTAGGAACATTACCCTAAGATGTTTTTGAACTTATAAACTTGTTTTTGATGTGGTAATGTTCATGCTAATCCAATTTCAAAGATAATTGTCAATAGATTCATGTTTTGTATTAGTTTAAGGTTTAGACTAATTACATGAAAAAGTTTGATTTGAATTATCTTGTTCTTATGAGTTGCTTAGATTAATAGAAAAGTTGAGTGAAATAGTTGTTTTCAATCCAAATTAATCTAAGAGTTGATTCTAAAATGTGTTTTTGTAACTTGTCCTCAAGTTATATGAAAAGTCACATTTAAGTTTCATAAAACTCATAATAGTTGGCAAAGGTTACAAAAATGAAGAGTCTAGTTCTAATTAAATGAGTTTATGACTCCATAACTTGTCCTCTATGGAGGACCAAGAGTCTCTTCATTAAATAATAATAAAAAAAAGTGTAACCTTAATTAATTCCATAAGTTATAAAATAAAGAAAAGTTAATTCTTTTATTAGTTTAAAGTCTTCCATAACTTGTCCTCAAGTTATGGAACTTGAAGAGTTTTTTAATTAAAACTACTTTAAACACATAAGTTATGGAATTAATTAGTTTTGAATAGTTTCAAAACTTGCCCTCAAGTTTTGGAATTTGAAAAGTTTTCACTTATGAATACTTTAATTCCAAGTTAGCCCTTAGAATTTTAAAGAGTTAAAATTCAACCCTTATACTTTATAATATTATAAGTTAATAATATTTATATATATGTATAAGAGTAAAGTCAGTCTTACCGTTAGTATGCCTCATTCACGAAGCCGGTCTATAAGGTGGGTATAAGGTTGTTGCCTATAAAATGGCAACTTAATGGGTGTCCACTCTCACCCACCGCTTGCTTAACTGGTGGAGGGTCGTTAGCCGAACGGGTTTGACAGGACTAGAATTCTCCCTTCATTAAAAGTATTAATGATAAATACTAAGTAACTAAACTCTTAATAATACCCAATCTTAGTTACTTAGGAAAATGTGAATAAGGTGCTAATCCATGAAATTACACTTTGCACTTTGTTTAAGTCGGTTAGTGGAGCGTGTGTGGTTAACCGGCACACTAACTCGTATTTAACAAGGTAGGTAAAGGGTAACTTAATGTTTATCATTGTATCGATGGAGCGTGTGTGGTTAACCGGCACATCGATTGAGGGGTAAACACTTAAGGGTACCAAGTAATTTGCATGGTTACTTCACACCTTGTTTTGTGATCCTCGACATCCCAGTCACAAAACCTGAAGGGCACACTCGAGATTGAAACATGTCATTGAACAGTTCAATGAATCTCAAAGATCTAGGAGTTTCAAAACCAATTAAAACCTAATAATACATTTCGTTTATCTTGGTGGAAATTGGTGAATCGTCATTCACCTACCTTCAAATATTTTATAGCTTGGATTACGGCATACCTCTTCTAAGTTATAAAATAGTTTGTTGGGTCCTAGCCTTAATATTTCATATGGGGTGTCATATTAAGGACTTAAGATCAACTATCTTGAATATCTCCCAAAAGATGTTTGGTTTCGACATTTATGATCTTCCCAAATCTCTTGAAACAAGATTTCCTAAATGAAGATGATGTCCCTTGGAAATCATAATTCATTCACCTCCTCCAATTATTCTCCCCAACCTACAAGTTCTTGAAAAGTTTAAGGCCACTCAAGCCCAATTGGCAAGGCAAGGTCTAGGTGTGGTCACGTCTTGGAGATGTAGTCACATATTGACAAGCCGGGAGAGTTGGGTGTCAAAGTCTTGAGAAAGTTGGTGGTTCAACTACTTTCTAAGTCACATAGTGAGTTCTTTTGGAACACCTATGAAACAGACTGTGACAAGACCCTTAATGATCTTATCTATTTGCTAAGATCAACTTCCTAAAACTTTATGGACATTGACAATGATGACATTGGATATCCAGTAAAGCTCTTTCTTCCCAGTGGAAAGGGATCGGCCATAGTTAACTCGGTTGAACAAATGGTAAAGAGAAAAGCTAAGTCTGTGATAGTTCCGTGTACCATCATCAAAGGGTCCATATGGTTATATTGCCAAATAAAGGGGCATTGGTTGCGAAGCTGCCAGATTTACCTAAGGATGTTAAAGTCAATAAGTTTGACTCTACTTCAGGTAAAGTCCACTATCTAACTCTGTTAAGTTTCTATTCTGAGATTCTTGATACATGATGTGACTGGGTCACATGGTGATGTTTTAAGAATCAAAGAAAAGTGAAGAAACTTAAAGAAAGAATATGTTGAATCTGATCGCATAGATGGATTTCTATCGCATAGTTTGAAGATCGGATTCTTGAGCTACTTCTTAAGAGTTATGAGATATTGCTTAGGAATAGATAACAACAAGTTTTCATATGGATTGTAAGGATAGTTTTTCCGCAGAGTTTTTAAAATAAAAGGAAAAAAATGATGATTTTATTTATTTTAAAAATATCCTTACAATGGCATTTGAGGAAAAATTATTGCTTATATGATTCCATTAATAGCAAGAGTGGAAATATGAAATTGATTCTTTCATTTGTGTTAATGTCTAAACTTACCAAATAAGGAAAGATTCTCATCACCCAAGTTTCAATTGGACCGAAACTTGGAATCATGCAAGTTGTATAGCATGATGAATGAGAACTTTCAAGTTTTGGAAAATTAAGACTAATTACTTGTTCACATGGATGTGTGAGTCAAGTAAAGGACTAAGGGATCGAGTACACATTCTTGTGCACTGATTAAGTCCACCACAAAAGTTTGATAAGACTATTCGTCATAGTTTACTAAAGCTCAGTAAATATGATTATACTTACATGCTTAAGTGTAACTCTGAGACATTGGAAAAAGGTTTCAATGTATGACAGAGCGAATAAGAAGAATCAAATCAGGTAGAAGGATAAAAGTTTCTCAAATCTGAAAAGATGGGAGAGTACTTTAGTATCAGTTTTGTGATCATCTTAATGATTTAGAAACCATAGCACAATTAGTTCTCTAAGGAAATCTTAGTGCATTCTTATGACTAAGAAGAGGAACTTGAATTGTTGAAGTGGTTAAATCAAGAAGATGAGTCATACTTCGTTCCAATACAAGTCTTAAAGTCATACTCCAAGATTGTAACTTGAGTGACATGTCTTAAAGAAGGTTTAACACACTTGTCAAATGTAAGAGTAAAAGTTTCCTACTCTTGTACATTTGAAATTAGTAAGTTGTGATGTTTTGGATAAAACAAAGACCAACTAAGGCCAATTGTGTGAAGTGTTTGTCTTGATTAGAATCCGCACTATCTCTTGGATGTTTGACAAGGGAGTCTTATAGGTCAAGAGGACAGTGGGAGTCTTAAAGGTCTTGAAAGTCTCAAGAACTAATCAAGAATAAAACCTGAAGTTCTTCTCTAGCACACGACTTGAGGTTTATAACCTATCGTGTTGACATATTCTGTGCCCATTCCAGTTAAAGTTGGTTTTGCATATGAGTTCTTAGAGTTCTCAATTGGTTGCACAACAACTTGGAAGCAATGGCAGGCCCTTGAGCTACCAGGTGGCAAGAGATTAACATTGAGTTCAGTCCATATGAGATTGGATTTGTCATTATCCTTGTCTTGTGACTATGGTTTTGATAATTCACATGGATAAGAACACACACACCATTAAATCTAAGAGTCATAAGGTTTCTCTCCGATTCATGAAAATGATGGTGAGGAAACACTTTCACTAAGTAGATTTTAGCTAGATAGCAATTGTGATATTTTCATTCTCAAAATCGTTAGTGGAGCGTGTGTGGTTTACCGGCACACTAACCTGGACTTGTGAGAAGTGGCAAAAGGGTCTAACCATTATGATTACGGCATCCCTCTTCATAATTGTTTAGACACACAAGTGTGCTATCTAAGGAAAGGTGTATGTTTTTGATAAAGTTTTATCAAAGCAATCTAGTATCAGAAATCTGAACTTTGGTAAGAAAGTCAATAAAGTATTGATTTCTAGAAGTCAAGCTTTCTGAGTACATGTCAAAGCTAGTGGGAGCATAAGTGTTATGCTAATAATCATCATGTTAGTGGGAGCATGATAATTATGATAAGTATTGCAAGTTAGCAATGTTAATTATAGAAAACAAAAGTTTCAATTCGTGAGGTTGCAGGGGTTGGAAAAGTTGTTTTGCTATAATTAAGGGAGAGGAAATTATACTTCATCTCAAATCTATAAGCTTAGATCGTGAGGTTTTAATCACTTAGTCAAGGATATATATGAATTTCATGTTGGAATGGCTCAACATAAGGAAATTATGTATATGAGTCCATTATTTGTGTTCTAAAATTCGATTATGATTACGACATCCCTTTTCATAATCTGAATTATGAGAACTTGGCAAATAGAAATGGAAATGTTATAGCAAAAGACTGGTTTAGTCTTTATGTGAGACATCATGAGTCGTGTCCCATATGCTTCGGATATAGGATCGATTACATGTGCTATATTCATCCTTTCTAAAATTTTCCAAATGCATGGGGCATTAAGAAGGGAAAAGGTTTAGAATTGGATATGACTAAAAGGATTAAACAATTGTCGAGGACAATCTAAGGTTTACCAAAGATTGGTTGCTCAAGGACAACTGGAAGTATAGTGATAATTCTAGAAGGACCATATTGACATAATCTGTAAGGAGGCAACTCTTGTTCAGAAGTGATAGTCAAAATGGAATCTGGAAATGTTTCAAAGTTAGAATTTTCAATCTGTGTAAGATTAAGGAAACTTAATGCAAGAAGGATGTGTCCAAGGAGTTGATCTCCTTTGGAATGCTCTGTAATGTTTGTTGTCAAGTCTTTATGACTTTGTGCATAATCATTACAAGAGGATCAATGCATATAAGTTTAGAATCTAACAGATTTCAGTAAATGGCATGAATTTGGAATTCTTGCATTTGCAGTAAGGATTTAGGAGTGTGAAAAGAGAATCATTGAAGTTATGTTCAATTGATCTAGTTCACAAAGTAAAGATCATAGACAAACATAGTATGCATACTTGGTGTGTGGCATGACTAGTGTTTAGAAAACATAGTGTACATGCTTGGAGCATGGGACAACTATTGTTTTAAATTCAAGAACAAAGTTGATAGTTGAAACAGTATACAATGAATAATGTGTAATCATATGGTGATAAATAAAAGGTGTTTTATTTATGTTCATAGGTTTTGATACCATATTGGATTCAATTATTATTGTGTTTCACTTTGCATGTTTTTACTTCCCGAATAAACTAGGTTATTCTTCCGGAATGACTAAGTTATTCAAACCATCCACAGTCGGTCATATGTTGGAAGTAGATATGAATTAAGACTGTCATGGGTTGGCCTGTAGAGGTCTAAGGTGTTGGACAAAGGGCTACAACACTCATGAGTGCTCATAAGTTCTGAGTATTGGATTCAACCCGCGCTCATTGGAATCACTTCATGGATTTTATCACGAGTGATCATGAGACGATAATATCTTATATTCTTCAAACCTAGAGATATGAGTTGTTACTATGAGTTGATAGTACATTGATTGCACGGAAACGCATTTGGTAACTCGGTGCTATAAAACGTGCCTTTGTGTATGATTCAACAAGTAGTAGAACAAGCCATATGAGTCGAAGTTTATCCATTCCTTTTACCTTCGGGATAAAAGCGATATCTGTGGGCCCCTCGATGATTTGATGATGACAAATGGAAGTGCTCGGCCAGGCCAGGACTAATTTGATTTGTTCAATTAGTCAGTTGTCATAAATCGGAAATCGGGAAACAACAAATGGACAGGGAGAATGATTATAATCCATGTCTCAGTCCATATGATATCTAGAATGGAGGAATATATGATCCTTTATCTAATGGACAAGTTCGTTGTCAAGATCAGAGTTCGACAGCGGCTTTAAGAGCTACGATTGCCAGTTAGGTTTGAAGTCATACGCAATAATAGTTTTAGACTTATCCAAGTGGGAGACTGTTGGATTAATGTCTAAGTCCATAACTATATTTGGTATGTACTTGACCCGACCCGGCATGGTCCATTTGGGTTGCACTTCACCGACACAATTTATATGGATAATCTTTTGAGAATAGTATGTTTATGATTAATATTAATATATTATAAGTTCTAATATATTATTATGGAATCATATTAGTATTGATCAAGAATTAATTTATAATTAATTAAGTGATCAAAAGGAACTAATTAAATATGGACTCTTATATATATGGAATGGGCCAAGTTCATTTAGGTTGGGCTAAGCTTTCATGGATAGTCCATGGAGTGTTTAACCCATGGATCCTAGGAAATGAAAGGTCATGGGTATTAGGGTTTAACCCTAATCCTCCACACTATATAAAGATGTCCTTGGTTGGTGAAATAGGCACTAGTGTGGATACACTAAGAAGGGCTAGCCGATTTCACTAGAGAGAACCAAGTATCCATATTCTCTAAAGTATTCCAAGGTGTTGTGGTGATTTGTGATTCCACTTGAGGCTTCCACACTATTGGGGCTAAGCTCTTAAAGCATGAAGACATCAAGCTACATCAAAAGGTATGTATTCTATCTTGTTACATTCATTGATTTGTATGCTAGATTAGGATAATACCTTGGAAGTTCTTATTTGCATGTATAATAGAGAAAACATAGATCCAAGGTATTTAGGGTTGTATGTACACTTAGGAGTGTTAGAATGCTCAAAACCCAACACTTTCCTTCTAGATCTACGTTTGATGCTTAATCCTTGTGGTTTAATGATTTTAGTGAATGGATTCAATAAAGTTAACAACTTTATTGATCCTTGAGGTCCCAAAATAGTTGAGTGCTTCAGATCTGGATTGTTATGAAAATTTGAATTTATGCATGGGGTTATGACCATATTTCTTCCATTTTTGACCTAGATAAACAGATGACATTTATGTCCATAAAGTAATGATTTTTATGGTCTCATGTGTGGAAAGGGTGCCTTCTGGAAGGTTTGAGCAAAAGAACTTTGAGTGTTGAGAGTTTAATCAATTAAGTTGTTTTTAGACAGAAACCACGACGCGGCATGATACTTGCCATGAAATGGATAGGGATAGAATCACGACTGTTTTGTTGGTTTGCTGCCACGATGTGGTGGCATGTCTGACACGGCGTGGTGGAAGAGTTGGTTGCACCTGATTTGAATAGCAACGACGTGGAGACCTTTGACCATTGACTTTTTGTCATGGTTGACTTTTGGTCAACATGTTACTTTTAGAGTGTAGAGTGAGTTTTGACCATGTGTAAAAACTCCAAAAATCACAATAAATTAAAATCTTTAAAAACCAACCATGAATCAATATTGTTTACAAAAATAATCATTGTTTCAAAAGCATTATATCAAATCAGAGTTTTCCCAAGACTCGAAAACATAAAAACAGGAAGTTGTGTATGATCACGCATTCACCTTCCCATGATCCTCATAAGTACCTGAAACCATAAACTAAAACTGTAAACCAAAGCTTAGTGAGTTCACCCAGGGTACTAGCATACCACAACAGACAAGCATAAAATATAAATAGTCAGCATGACTGGACTGCCTCACAAGGCCTACAACCTATCAAGACTGCTCTACGAGCCTTCGACTTGACTGGACTGCCCTACAGCCTATCCGGACCGTTCCACGGGCCGCCGGCCTGACTAGATCACCTCGTAGGGTCCGCCCCAATACGCTCAGCGTACACAACGTACGCCCAACGTATTACCCCTTTGGCCAAAAATCACCAAAATGCCATTATGGGCCATTTTGCACTCTGTTTTACACACAAGGACTAAAATGCAATATTTATTCATACATAGTGTTAAAATTGAAATTACCTCAACATCGGGATGTTATAGTTCTCCCCCATTTGAACTAGACTTCGTCCTCAAAGATTGTTGTTGTGAATAACTCAGGATAATGCTCCCACATCTTCGCCTCCGGCTCCCAGGTCCACTCGGAGCCTTTTTGATGCTGTCACTGAACCTTTACCAAAGGTATCTTCTTGTTGCGCAGGACCTTCATCTTTCTCTCTGTTATCTCTAGCAGCCTCTCAATATAATTCGGGCATTCATCGACCTGAATATCATCGAAATGAACTACTTCCTCATCTTCTAACACACACTTGTGGAACTACAAAACATGGAAAATGTTGTGGATCTAACTGGGCCCACTCGACAAATCCAACTGGTAGGCCACCATGCCTACTCTGGCGATCACACAGAACGGTCGAATATACTGAAGACTCAATTTTCCCCTATTCCTAAAGCATATCACACCCTTCCAGGGTGATACCATCAGTAGTACCATATCGGTGACTTGGAACTCCAACTCTGATTGATATCGGTCGGCATATCTCTTCTGCCGACTCTAAGATGTCTGCAATATGTTCTTGATATGTTGGATGAGCTCTATGGCCTGGAGGACTACCACAGTACTTCCCATGACTCTATGACCCCCCCAACAAACTGGGGTACGACATCTCCGACCATACAGAAGCTCAAAGGGGGGTGCACCAATGCCATAATGAAAGTTGTTGTTGTAGGAAAAATCTGTAAAAGGTAGGTAAGAATCCCAACTCCCACTAAAATATGTAACACAAGCCTGCAACATATCCTTCAGTGTTTGTATTGTCCGCTCACTCTGTCTGTCAATCTATGGATGATAAGCAGTGCTGAAATGTAGCCTCGTACCCAGCTCCTCGTGGAACTTTTGCCAGAATCGGGAAGTAAACCGAACATCTCGATTTGATATAATGGAGACCGAAACCCCATGACGAGCAACAATCTTCTGAACATACACATCGGCCAATTTCTTGGCCAAGGAGCTCTCCTAGATGGCCAAAAAGTGGGCACTCTTGGTCAATCGATCCACGATGATCCATATAGCATTAAATCAATAGGCAATCTTCGATAGCTTGGTGATAAAATCCATGGTGATCTGTTCCCACTTCCACATGGGAACCTCCAATGGTTGTAGCTTGGCATGCGACATCTGGTGCTCGGTCTTGACCATCCTACAGGTCAAGCACCTCTCGATATACCAAGCTATCTCCCTCTCCATGCACGATCACCGGTAACTTAGTCTCAAATACTGATACATCTTGGTGGCTCCTAGTATATCAAAAATCAACTCTTGCGTGCCTCCTCCATAACCACCTTCCTGACTCAGCCAAAAATTGGAACCCAAACCCAACCACATCAGATCAACAATCCCCGACTAACGGTGTAACACCTGTTTCCCTGGTACGCATTTAATTAAGTATTTTTTTTTGAAAGAATGACTCGACGAGTTGGTAGCCCTGACTCGTTGAGTAAAAGGCAGTTTGTACGTGGGGTTTAAGTGAGCTACTCGACGAGTCGTAGCCCTGTCTCGACGAGTAGGACAGGCTGGATGAAACCCTAATCTTTAGGATTTGCACCCTATTTAAACATCACATTTGGCCTCCATTCCAGCCTCCATCACATCCAAACCCTAATATCGAATCCCTAATCCGCCATAAGTGATCTTGAGCTATATCTTGCCATTTTGAGTGTTATTTGTGCCTTTTGAAGCTTGTGGAAGAAGTAGAATATAGAAGACTCAAGAGGGGAGGAGTAGATCCAGGAACTACACTCCATTTGCTATATTTTCTGTTAATCAAGTTTCCAACTTCATCATTCTTCTCTTAGATCTATTTGTTTCCAATTTATGAAAGTTTTGGTTCAAGAACCTTGGTACTTGGGGTTAGGACATCCCAAGTGGCTTATATCTCAGATCTAGGATCTAGGAAGGGTTCCATGGCATAAAGGTGAAAACTTTATGACCATGGAAGCCCCATGCAAGCATATAAGCAAGTTTAAGGTCTTTTAGCCCTAAAAGACCATGCATAGATGGAAAGCTCGGGACTTTATGTGTCTAACAGATGTTAAAAACCTAGATCTAGGTTTGCATGCGTGGCTTTAGGATTCTAAGGCTTTTTGGACAAGATTCATGTCTTATAGGAATTAGGGTTTTGTCTAAACCCTTTTAGAAGAGTTATGGACGGGTAAAGTTGGAAACTTTACCCTTAGAAAGGCCTTTCCAGTGGGCAAATGAGCTAAGAACCTTGGATCTAGAAGATAAGGGCTTAATCTGTTAAGATGGCCAAACAGACAGAATGACTCGTCGAGTCCATAAGGGAACTCGACGAGTCAAAAGCGTGTTGTCCCGATTTCAGTTTAGTAGAACTCGACGAGTCTGTATAGGGACTCGATGAGTGGATGAGCCAAGCCACGATTGAGCAGCCCGATAGGACTCAACAAGTCGGAGGAGTGACTCAGCGAGTTGAGTCGCGATTTCAGGATTTTTGAGTTATAGAACTCGATGAGTCGAAAGGTTGACTCGGCGAGTTGGTCAACCCATAATGTTGACTTTGACCAGAGTGTTGACTTTGACCAAGTGTTGATTTTGACTGAGGGGTAAAATGGTCATTTTACCCTAAGAAGGATTAAAAAGTTTTGATTAAGTGTTGTTATGGTATTGATAGCCGGAGAGTCGTTGGAGCAGCAGACAGGGATTCCTCACTCGTGTTTTCAGCAGTCATTAGTCGAGTGTGGTCGGGGCCCAAATCTCGTAGCAGTCTAGATTGGGCGGGGCGCGAACCTCATAGTATTAATTGAATATAGATATGTGATTGTTTGCTAGTTATACTTGTTGTCTATGTGATACTTGTATGCATGTTAGACAGCAAAGTGTGGGCAGGGCCCGAATCTCCTAGACAGCGGAGTGTCGGCGGGGCCCGAATCTCCTAGACATTGGAGTGTAGGCCGGGACCGTATCTCCTAGTTGCATGATATTTGTATGGTATGTGGTAGTTTGGGGAGTTCACTAAGCTTCGTGCTTACGGTTTTCAGTTTTGGTTTCAAGGACTTCCACTAGCAAAGGGAAGGGCTCGAGATGATTGCATGACACACACCACAATCTTCAGCTTGGGAGTTTTACTCTGAAATTTTGATATGTGACAGATATTATGATATTTTGAGATACATTATAGCATGTTTTAATTTATTTTTATGGATGATTTTTGGTTTTATATTAAGTTCAAAACAAAATTTTTGGGATGTTTCAAGTTGGTATCAGAGCCTTGGTTTGAGGTATTCTGACACACTCTCGGGTGTGTCTTGACTTAAACTAAGGTATTGGTATGAAAAATTTTCAAAAGAAAATCATTTTTTTATAAAAAGGAACTTTTAGAAAAAGAAAAGATTTTTCGAAAAGTGAAAATAATTTGAAAGAGAAAAAGGGTGTGGTGCATGCAATCAACCGAGCTCAAGTAAGTACTCCCAAATTACCCATACAAGTTTATGTTATATGTGTATCAACTTTATGAGAACATCATGCCAGATTAGGGCTAAGGATCTAGGAAGGATGCCTAATGTGCCTATTATATGTATATCAGCTTTATGAGAAATACATGTTAGTAAAGATCAGTCAGTATGATACCCAAAGTAGTATTGTAACACCCCAAAGTTTGGAAAGTCAAGAGAAGAAAGAAGACCTCAATTTTTAAGGGGGAGACTCGGCGAGTCCATGGAGGGACTCGGCGAGTCCGAGCGGGATCCGGGTCGAAGTGTAAGCGACCGACTCGGCGAGTCGGCCAAGGAGACTCGACGAGTTGGGTCTGATCGAGGAAAACCCTAAATCCGAGACTTGGAGCCTATTTAAGCGTCTCATTCTCCTTCTTAGGGTTCCTTTACTGCCTCTCTACCCCAGAACACCAAACCCTAGCCGCCATATCCGTTTTTGAGCTAGATCTTGCCTTGAAGAGTGCACTAAAGCTTGGAAGAGGAAGAAAGGCTTTGGAGGTGCAAGAAGGGACTGTAGATCCGGGATTGAGAAGACATTTCAGACCAATTGGAGGTAATAAGCTGTTGCTTGGAATTCCTTTGCACCTAGATCTATTCTCTTGTGTGAGTTGTGGACATTTTGGCATGATAAGTAACCATTTCGAGTTAGAGGTCCAGATCTGAGGTTGCTACCTTAGATCCATGTTTGTTTTGGTCTAGTATCCCCTAAAGTATCAGCCCTTGGTATGTTGAAGAAGTATGTTGCCATAAACCCTAGTTTGAATGTGTTTAAAGCCTAGATCTCTTGATCTACACGTAAAGATTGCCTCTTTACGTGGGAGATAGGCCTTAGAAGTATGGATTTATGAGTTGGAAGCCCTGCTTGGCTCGAAAAGCCACTGCATGGATTAAGGACTGAATAGACTCGGCAAGTCCTTCGAGTGGACTCAGCGAGTAGCTTGAAGATGAGGAGGAACTCGACGAGTGAGATGAACAGCCCGTCGAGTCGGATGAAGTTAAGCATGAACTCGGCGAGTTGGAAGAACAACTCGACGAGTTGGTTAAAGATTGCCTTGGACTCGGCGAGTCTATTAGTGGACCCGGCGAGTCAGGTCGCGAAACCTCAAACCCTTCGAGTTGAGACTCGAATCAGTGAGTCGGGTGGTGACTCAGCGAGTTGGACAGGACAGGACTTGGAACTAGTTGGACTCGGCGAGTCATAGAATGACTCGGCGAGTCAAGTCGCGAATAGAAAGACCCTGAGCTTATGAACTCGGCGAGTCATTAGGAGGACTCGGCGAGTAGGGTTGACCTGGAAGGTTGACTTTGACCAGAGTTGACTTAGTTGACTGTCATACTAAGTGTTATATGTATATTGATAGCTCGGAGAGCTAGAGGAGCAGCGGTTCAGGGGATTGTCGAGTAGCAGCCAGGGGTTTATCAGCAGAGCTCAGCAGTTCAGGTGAGTTTCCCTTCAGTAGGAACGGGTCTAAGGCCACAATGCCGACCCGTTTAGCTAGCAGCCAGCTTCGGATTTCGATCCGATGTAGTAGTTAGCATGTTTGATGCCTTCGTGGTTCAGACAGGATATGAGTTTATGCCAGTTGATATGTTTATGCTATGTTCAGTCAGCTTCGGACTTCGGTCCGATGTAGGGGACAGAGGTCCCAGTCAACTTTGGACTTCGGTCCGATGTAGTAGTTAGTATGTTTAATGCTTTCATGGCTCAGACAGGATTTATGTGTTTATGCTAGTTGATGTGTTTATGCTATGTTCAGTCAGCTTCGGACTTCGATTCGATGTAGGGGACAAGGTCCCAGTCAGCTTCGGACTTCGGTCTGATGTCAGCTTCGGACTTCGGTCCGATGTAGGGGACAAGGTCCCAGTCAGCTTCGGACTTCGGTCCGATGTCAGCTTTGGACTTCGGTTCGATGTAGGGGGACAAGGTCCCAGTCAGCTTCGGACTTCGATTCGATGTAGGGGACAAGGTCCCAGTCAGCTTCGGACTCCGGTCCGATGTAGGGGACAAGGCCCCAGTTACTCCGGACTTCGGTCCGATGCAGTGGGCAAGGCCCAGTATGTGCTTTATATGTTATTGTGTGGTATGTGGTAGATTGGGGGAGCTCACTAAGCTTCGTGCTTACGGTTTTCAGTTTTGGTTTCAAGTACTCGGTTTTCAAAAGAGGAGCTCGGGAAGATTGCAGAGCACACACCATAGTCAGTTAGCCTGGGAATGTTTGACTCTGATAATGATATTATGTTTTGAATTTAATACTCGAAAGCTATGTTTAACTTATAATACGTTTTTATAAATCTAGTTTTAGTAATGTTTTAAAAGAAATTTTTAGTCGTGATTTTTCGGTCGTTTCAAGTTGGTATCAGAGCCTTGGTTTGAGGGATTCGGACGCACTTCCGAGTGTGCCTGAACTCAAACTAAGGAAGTGGTATAGAGTTTTCAAAAGAAAAATCGTAGTTACAAAAGAATTTTGAGAAAAGAAAACAATTTTAGGAAAAGTGTAAATAAAAGAGTTTTAGAAAAAGTAAAAAGAGTTTTGAAAAGAAAAAAGGGTGTGGTGCATGCAATCAGCCGAGCTCAAGTAAGTACTCCCAATTTACCCATACAAGTTATGTTATGATTATCAGTATCAGTTTCAGTTTCAGTTTCAGTTCCAGCTTCAGTAGAACAACATGTTAGAATAGGACTAAGGATCTAGGATGATGCCTTATGTGCCTGCTTTATGTGTTCAGCTTTATGAGAATTGCATGCTAGTATTGAGTAGACAGCAGTAGGATAGCCTGTTTAGGTTATGCCTGGTAGCGCGAGCTTAGCATTGTATGCTAGTGTAGTTTCTCGTTATGAGAATAGTTTTGCCTGAGTATGTTTCCTTTATCCGAATGCTGCTTGCTTTGTGCTTTGTGGGACTCTGAGTGGTGGGAGTTAGCCATTAGGTGAATACGTCACATCACATGTGAGCAGGGTTGAATAATCTCAGAGTGCTGGATTTGGCCCTATTGTGCAGCTCTTGTCTGAGTCCAACCGTTGTAGGGACGAGTCTTTTACTCGAAGGATTATCCGAGCCTCATTGCATGTGATGGTATTCAGGTGGTGGCTAATTAGCATTACAAGGAGGCCTTCAGCAGTTGAGGACTGGTTTGGGTAAAGTCAGAGGTTCCCTAGGGCAAGCCTAGGATGGGAGTAGCAGAGATCAGTAGAAGTGATTTGGTGGAGTTGAGGTAACTCTTGAGGAAAGTGCAGATAGATGTGGAAGGTAGTAGGGGCCCATACTACTGAAAGCAGAGGATCCGTACTCGATTCAAGAGGGGCCAAGACGAAACCAGGGAATGGTAGAGTGTGTGAGAAATCCCTCAGCAGTAGTGTGTAAATTTATCTGGAATTGTTATATTTTCAGCATGGTGTCATTGCGCGAGCTACCAGTTAGCAGTTCAGACGTCGAGGAGGGATCTGGCTCGGGCTTTAGAGCCGGGCAGCTTGATGATCAGATGAGGGATTTCATTTCCGTAGAGATCACACACAACATCATTGATCAGACTCCAGTGATTTTCGGCTCGGTTAGAGAGGCCATTGTGGAGCTCATGGACCGTCATCTTGAGGCCTTTAAGGCCGGGATAGTTTCAGGACAGATTGGGGCTCGTCTAGGTCCCGAATCTTATGGAGTTCAGGGATCCATCAGGGAGGGAGATCCCATTTCTAGTTTCTGCCATCATAGGACAGGAGTGAGTGGGGCACCCTGTCTCCAAGAGAGACCTTTGGAGGATTGGATAGTTGAGGAAGTTTCGCGAGCCATTCGCGAGGATCTGCCCAACATGGTCGTGAGGATCACTGATAGATTGATCGAGAGGCTCCAGGATCAGACAACTGTTGTTCAGTCGGCGGGCAGGGAGTCGGAAAGGAAGAGGAAAGCGGATGAGACTCAGGTAGCCTCAGGTTCGGGTAAGAGGCCCAAGGGTTCGGATTTGAGGGCGAGGAACTATCAGAACCGCAGTCGATGCGGGAAGTGCGGAAGGACGCACATGGGTGTGTGCAGGTGTAGAAATGGTGATGATTTGGGCTGTTTCAGATGCGGTCGAATGGGTCATATCAGCAGGGATTGTACTACTACCATTGCCCAAGGACTTGACCCGATATGTTTCCATTGCGGTCGGAGAGGCCACAAGAAGGCCTACTGTCCGAGTTTGTTTACAGCAGGGCAGGTGTCAGCTCCTGCCCCTGGGACTTCGAGAGTCACCAGCGGACATCAGGGACGGGCAAGGGGCGCCTACGGCTCAGAGCCGAGTCTTCCGGTAGATTTCAGCAGGGATTCGAGCAGCACTGGGTGATGGAGGTATGTATCTTTTGCTTTTCTTTCATCTATTATTGTGATATTATTGTTTTGTTGTTGCATTGTTATCAGTAAGTTTGAGTGTGGAGGTATTATATTACCTGCTTGTGGTCGAGTTTTATGCCATCTGCATACCTTGGAATTCGAATAGTGAATTGGAGGTCATTCCCTCTAGATCAGGTTACTTCGGATTCAGTATCTGTAGCATGTATGTGTAAGATGCAGTAGTGCTTTACTACTTGCGGAAGGCGTTAATTGGGGAATGATCAGTTATATTCTCAGGAGTGATAGTCCAGAGTTTTAGTGGAGTAGTTAGCGGTCAGTAAGGAAGTGGTTGGGGATGTGCACCCCAAACGCAGATTCTCAGGATGTAGTCCCTAAAGCACTTACGGTTAAGGATCGAAGGGTGCTCAATCAGATAGCAGGAAGGTTGGAAATCCTTTCGACCAGTGAGCAGTAAGGATCTAGTCGAATCCAAGTGGGGGAGAACCCTTCCAAGTATACAAGAATAAGAGCCACGTAGACTCAGAATGATTGCGCGGCCTCTGAGGTGATTGTAGCATAGTGATCGATGGATTGAGGAGTTTAGATTTGGGAGTTCGAGGACCTTCCCAACAGTTAGTTCATGTAATTGAGATGGGTAGAAGCTGGTTGAGAATCCAGGATTGGAGGACCACCTGTAGAGGCTCAAGTGAGTCGGAATGAGGATCCGAAGATTGGTTAGCAAGAGATGTCTACGTATTAGTAGCCAGTGTCAGCGCCAGCATGCAGGATTGTGTAGATTCAGGAGTTGGGAGTTTGGAAACTTCCCAACGGAAGCTTCTTGTATCCGGATTAGTAGACGGTTGGTTTGAGAACCAAGCCGAAGAGTTCCTCGACGAAGCGCTAAGTATATCAAGGATATAAGATGTCAAGAATGATGCAGTATTCAAAGACTAAGGGCTGTTTTTGGGAAATCGGGATGAGGAATCACTAGCGGGACTAGGGATAGTCAGGATGTCCTCGAGATAGTAGTAGTAGTGTTGTAAGTCTGCGGGGGTAGCTGTAGCATTCACTAGCAGTCAGATAGTAGTAGTAGTGTTGTAAGTCTGCGGGGGTAGCCGTAGCATTCACTAGCAGTCAGATAGTAGTAGTAGTGTTGTAAGTCTGCGGGGGTAGCCGTAGCATTCACTAGCAGTCAGATAGTAGTAGTAGTGTTGTAAGTCTGCGGGGGTAGCCGTAGCATTCACTAGCAGTCAGATAGTAGTAGTAGTGTTGTAAGTCTGCGGGGGTAGCCGTAGCATTCACTAGCAGTCAGATTGTAGTAGTGGTGTTGTAAGTCTGCGGGGGTAGCCGTAGCATTCACTAGCAGCCAGATAGTATTAGAGAGTTGTAAGTCCGCGAGCATAGTCGCAGCCTTTATCAGATTGGTAGGTAGCATGAGCGCGTGTTAGACGCGGGAAAGCAGTAGTACCCACCAGTTCGAGTGCAGCAGTGAGGATATGGGAATCCACGGGTTAGATTTCGGATTTCCCAAATGGATCAGTTATGGCTGAATCAGCAATTCTGGCTATAGATCGTCACATCAGTTATGAGATCAGAGTAGCAGTGGACCGTTGGGGTTCGGGTATGTTAAGGGCTACCGTCAGTCTGGGAGCCATCATGTTGTTAGTCGTGGAATTGATGATGTCGGGATGTGACGTATGGACCCGATCGGTTGGATCGGAAGGTTGCTAGAGCCACAGTGACAGGATAACTAGTGGAAACTAGTCCCAGAGGAAGATTTCGTTCAGAAGTCGTGGAAGTGACTAAGTGAGGAGTCCTTTGACTCCACAGTTGGGTTGGAGTTCGGTGTTTCAGTCAGATCAGTGTTTCAGACAGCTCAGTGTTTCAGTCAGTTCAGTGTTGCAGGCAGCTCAGTGTTTCAGCCAGTTCAGTGTTTCAGGCAGCTCAGTGTTTCAGTCAGATCAGTGTTTCAGGCAGCTCAGAGTTTCAGGCATGTTCAGTATTGCAGGCAGTTCAGTGTTTGGAAGGTTTCAGAGTTTTGGGACAGTATTAGTACTTGTGTTGGAATGCAAGTGCTGACGGTATAGTTGGTTGATTTGGTAATGGCAAGTCTCTAAGCAGGATCAGTTGAGCCTTCTACCAAGTGTAAGTGATCTGTAAGGATAGCTAGGCAGGTAGCTTTTCTTTCAGGAGGGAAGGCTCGAGTTAGTAGGAGTTGAGTAATCAGATGGGATATAAGCAAGCTGATTCCAGCAGCATCGTTTCAGTATGAGCGGCAGAATGGATAGAATAGTTATAGATAGTCGAAGTATCTTCAGGAGTCGCTGGAAGCGACTAGGAGATTGCGATGGAGTGTAGTGACCGGTGGGAGTCCGGTAACTCAGATATCGGTAGATTAGTTGGACCAGAGTGGTCTCAGTGCATCCAGTAGGCGGATGAGGGGTACAGAATTCTCAGTCGGAGGAAGTAACATTGAGGAAATTAGGGAAAGGAGAAGAATTCAGTATGTACCAACAGTAGTGACCAGCACTGTGAGTGGCTGGAGTGATGGACAGAAGGGTGTTAGTTTTCCAGATAGAGAGTTGGAGGCAGTTCGCAGGACAGTTGGTCATAGCAAACTTCGAGGACGAAGTTTAGTTTAAGTGGGGGAGAGTTGTAACACCCCAAAGTTTGGAAAGTCAAGAGAAGAAAGAAGACCTCAATTTTTAAGGGGGAGACTCGGCGAGTCCATGGAGGGACTCGGCGAGTCCGAGCGGGATCCGGGTCGAAGTGTAAGCGACCGACTCGGCGAGTCGGCCAAGGAGACTCGACGAGTTGGGTCTGATCGAGGAAAACCCTAAATCCAAGACTTGGAGCCTATTTAAGCGTCTCATTCTCCTTCTTAGGGTTCCTTTACTGCCTCTCTACCCCAGAACACCAAACCCTAGCCGCCATATCCGTTTTTGAGCTAGATCTTGCCTTGAAGAGTGCACTAAAGCTTGGAAGAGGAAGAAAGGCTTTGGAGGTGCAAGAAGGGACTGTAGATCCGGGATTGAGAAGACATTTCAGACCAATTGGAGGTAATAAGCTGTTGCTTGGAATTCCTTTGCACCTAGATCTATTCTCTTATGTGAGTTGTGGACATTTTGGCATGATAAGTAACCATTTCGAGTTAGAGGTCCAGATCTGAGGTTGATACCTCAGATCCATGTTTGTTTTGGTCTAGAATCCCCTAAAGTATCAGCCCTTGGTATGTTGAAGAAGTATGTTGCCATAAACCCTAGTTTGAATGTGTTTAAAGCCTAGATCTCTTGATCTACACGTAAAGATTGCCTCTTTACGTGGGAGATAGGCCTTAGAAGTATGGATCTATGAGTTGGAAGCGCTGCTTGGCTCGAAAAGCCACTGCATGGATTAAGGACTGAATAGACTCGGCAAGTCCTTCGAGTGGACTCAGCGAGTAGCTTGAAGATGAGGAGGAACTCGACGAGTGAGATGAACAGCCCGTCGAGTCGGATGAAGTTAAGCATGAACTCGGCGAGTTGGAAGAACAACTCGACGAGTTGGTTAAAGATTGCCTTGGACTCGGCGAGTCTATTAGTGGACTCGGCGAGTTAGGTCGCGAAACCTCAAACCCTTCGAGTTGAGACTCGAATCAGTGAGTCGGGTGGTGACTCAGCGAGTTGGACAGGATAGGACTTGAAACTAGTTGGACTCGGCGAGTCATAGAATGACTTGGCGAGTCGAGTCGCGAATAGAAAGACCCTGAGCTTATGAACTCGGCGAGTCATTAGGAGGACTCGGCGAGTAGGGTTGACCTGGAAGGTTGACTTTGACCAGAGTTGACTTAGTTGACTGTCAGACTAAGTGTTATATGTATATTGATAGCTCGGAGAGCTAGAGGAGCAGCGGTTCAGGGGATTGTCGAGTAGCAGCCATGGATTTATCAGAAGAGCTCAGCAGTTCAGGTGAGTTTCCCGTCAGTAGGAATGGGTCTAAGGCCACAATGCCTTCGTGGTTCAGACAGGATATGAGTTTATGCCAGTTGATATGTTTATGCTATGTTCAGTCAGCTTCGGACTTCGGTCCGATGTAGGGGACAGAGGTCCCAGTCAACTTTGGACTTCGGTCCGATGTAGTAGTTAGTATGTTTAATGCTTTCGTGGCTCAGACAGGATTTATGTGTTTATGCTAGTTGATGTGTTTATGCTATGTTCAGTCAGCTTCGGACTTCGATTCGATGTAGGGGACAAGGTCCCAGTCAGCTTCGGACTTTGGTCCGATGTAGGGGACAAGGTCCCAGTCAGCTTCGGACTTCGGTCCGATGTCAGCTTTAGACTTCGATTCGATGTAGGGGACAAGGTCCTAGTCAGCTTCGGACTCCGGTCCGATGTAGGGGGCAAGGCCCCAGTTAGTCCGGACTTCGGTCCGATGCAGTGGGCAAGGCCCAGTATGTGCTTTATATGTTATTGTGTGGTATGTGGTGTTGGATTAATGTCTAAGTCCATAACATTAATTGGTAAGACTTGACCCGACCCGGCATGGTCCATTTGGGTTGCATACCATCATGCACTTGTATAGACTATAATGAGAGAAATAAGACACTTATGGTTATTAATATATTATAAGTTCTAGTATATTAATAATAAGAATAATAAGATTATTTAATTAGTATTGATCAAGAATTAATCTAGGATTAATTAAGTGATCAAAAGAAGACTAATTAAATATATGGGTTGATTGTGTAAATCATCCATACTTGTATAGTGGGCTAATGCTTCATGGATAATCAAGTTGGGCTAAAACCCATAGGATGGTCCATGGATGCTCGATGGTGTATTTGTACCCATGGATCATGGAAATGAAAGGCCATGTCAATTAGGGTTTACATGGTTTAACCCTAACTATATAAGCATCTTATTCTTGACCAAAATCGGCCACTAGTGTGTGAAGTGAAAGGGCTAGCCGATTTCATGAGTTGTAGAATTCTCTCAAGTTATTCTAAGTGTTTTGGTGATTGTGATTCCATTTGAGGCTTCCACACTATTGGTGCTAGGCACTCAAGCTTCATGAAGACTTTCTACATCAAAGAGGTATGTATTCTATCTTGTTACACTCATTGTTTTGTATGCTAGATTAGGATTATACCTTGGATGTTCTTATTTGTATGTATAATAGAGAAAACATAGATCCAAGGTATTTAGGGTTGCATGTACACTTAGGAGTGTTAGAATGCTCAAAACCCAACAGTGGTATCAGAGCCTAGGCTTGTTTTCTATTATACGTGATGCAAATTGTTGAAAAAATGCTGAAAAACTCGATTTTCTGGCTTTCTGGGCACCGTACTCGCCGAGTCCACTGATGAACTCGCCGAGTACATGAGTAAAATCATCCTACTCGCCGAGTAGGTTCATGCACTCGCCGAGTAGGAGCCCCAGACAGCATATTTTCGAGGTTTTTGGCTAGAAATGGACTAGGAACATTACCCTAAGCTGTTTTTGAACTTATAAACTTGTTTTTGATGTGGTAATGTTCATGCTAATCCATTTTCAAAGATAATTGTCAATAGATTCATGTTTTGTATTAGTTTAAGGTTTAGACTAATTGCATGAAAAAGTTTGATTTGAATTATCTTGTTCTTATGAGTTGCTTAGATTAATAGAAAAGTTGAGTGAAATAGTTGTTTTCAATCCAAATTAATCTAAGAGTTGATTCTAAAATGTGTTTTTGTAACTTGTCCTCAAGTTATATGAAAAGTCACATTTAAGTTTCATAAAACTCATAAAAGTTGGCAATGGTTACAAAAGATGAAGAGTCTTGTCCTTAAGTTATGGAGGTTCAAGAGTCACTTCATTAATAAATAAATAAATAAAGTGTAACCTTAATTAATTCCATAAGTTATAAAATAAAGAAAAGTTAATTCTTTTAATAGTTTATAGTCTTCCATAACTTGTCCTCAAGTTATGGAACTTGAAGAGTTTTTTAATTAAAACTACTTTAAACACATAAGTTATGGAATAAGAAAAGTTTTGAAAGTTACAAAACTTGCCCTCAAATTTTGGAATTTGTAAAGTTTTCACTTATGAATACTTTAATTCCAAGTTAGCCCTTAGAATTTTAAAAGTTAAAATTCAACCCTTATACTTTATAATATTATAAGTTAATAATATTTATATATATGTATAAGAGTAAAGTCAGTCTTACCGCTAGTACGCCTCATTCACGAAGCCGGTCTATAAGGTGGGTATAAGGTTGTTGCCTATAAAATGGCAACTTAATGGGTGTCCACTCTCACCCACCGCTTGCTTGACTGGTGGAGGGTCGTTAGCCGAACGGTTTTGACAGGACTAGAATTCTCCCTTCATTAAAAGTATTAATGATAAATACTAAGTAACTAAACTCTTAATAATACCCAATCTTAGTTACTTAGGAAAATGTGAATAAGGTGCTAATCCATGAAATTACACTTTGCACTTTGTTTAAGTCGGTTAGTGGAGCGTGTGTGGTTAACCGGCACACTAACTCGTATTTAACAAGGTAGGTAAAGGGTAACTTAATGTTTATCATTGTATCGATGGAGCGTGTGTGGTTAACCGGCACATCGATTGAGGGGTAAACACTTAAGGGTACCAAGTAATTTGCATGGTTACTTCACACCTTGTTTTGTGATCCTCGGCATCCCAGTCACAAAACCTGAAGGGCACACTCGAGATTGAAACATGTCATTGAACAGTTCAATGAATCTCAAAGATCTAGGAGTTTCAAAACCAATTAAAACCTAATAATACATTTCATTTATCTTGGTGGAAAGTGGTGACTCGTCATTCACCTACCTTCAAATATTTTATAGCTTGGATTACGGCATACCTCTTCTAAGTTATAAAATAGTTTGTTGGGTCCTAGCCTTAATATTTCATATTGGGTGTCATATTAAGGACTTTAAAAATCAACTTTCTTGAATATCTCCCAAAATCATGTCTAGTTTAGACATTTATGATCTTCCCAAATCTCTTGAAACAAGCTTTCCTAAATGAAGATGATGTTCCTTGGAAATCATACTTCTTTCACCTCCTCCAATTATTCTCCCTAACCCACAAGTTCTTGAAAAGTTTAAGGTCACTCAAGCCCTATTGGCAAGGCAAGGTCTAGGTGTGGTCACATCTTGGAGATGTAGTCACATATTGACAAGCCGGGAGAGTTGGGTGTCAAAGTCTTGGGAAAGTTGGTAGTGCAATCACTTTCTAAGTCACATAGTGAGTTCCTTTGGGACACCTATGAAACAGACTATGACAAGACCCTTAACGATCTTATCTATTTGCTAAGATCAACTTCCTAAAACTTTATGGACATTGAAAATAGTGACACAGGAAATCCATAAAAGCATTCTCTTCCCAATGGAAAGGGATCGACCATAGTCAACTCGGTTGACCAAATGGTAAAGAGAAAAACTAAGTCTGTGATAGTCCCGTGTATCATTATCAAAGGGTCCATATGTTTGTATTGCCAAAGAAAGGGGCATTGGTTGCGAAGCTGCCAAAATTTACCTAAGGATGTTAAAGTCAATAAGTTTGACTCTACTTCAGGTAAAGTCCACTATCTAACTCTGCTAAGTTTCTAATATGAGATTCTTGATACATGATGTGGCTGGGTCACATGTTGATGTTTTAAGAATCAAAGAAAAGTAAAGGAACTTAAAAAAAGAATATGCTGAATCTGATCGCATAGATGGATTTCTATCGCGTAGTTTGAAGATCGGATTCTTGAGCTACTTCTTAGGAGTTATGAGATATTGCTTAGGAATAGATAACAACAAGTTTTCATATGGATTGTAAGGATAAGAGTTTCCGCAAAGTTTTAAAATAAAAGAAAATTTTTTGATTTTATTTATTTTAAAATATCCTTACAATGGCATTTGAGGAAAATTGTTGTTTATAAGATTCCATTAATAGCAAGAGTAGAAGTATGAAATTGATTCTTTCATTTGTGTTAATGTGTAAACTTACCAAATAAGGAAAGATTCTCATCACCCAAGTTTCAATTGGACCGAAACTTGGAATCATGCAAGTTGTATAGCATGATGAATGAGAACTTTCAAGTTTTGGAAAATTAAGACTAATTACTTGTTCACATGGATGTGTGAGTCAAGTAAAGGACTAAGGGATCGAGTACACATTCTTGTGCACTGATTAAGTCCACCACAAAAGTTTGATAAGACTATTCGTCATAGTTTACTAAAGCTCAGTAAATATGATTATACTTACATGCTTAAGTGTAACTCTGAGACATTGGAAAAAGGTTTCAATGTATGACAGAGCGAATAAGAAGAATCAAATCAGGTAGAAGGATAAAAGTTTCTCAAATCTGAAAAGATGGGAGAGTACTTTAGTATCAGTTTTGTGATCATCTTAATGATTTAGAAACCATAGCACAATTAGTTCTCTAAGGAAATCTTATTCTTATGACTAAGAAGAGGGAACTTGAATTGTTGAAATTGTTAAATCAAGAAGATGAGTCATACTTCATTCCAATACAAGTCTTAGAGTCATACTCCAAGATTGTCATTTGAGTGACATGTCTTAAAGAAGGTTTAAAACACTTGTAAAATGTAAGAGTAGAAGTTTCCTACTCTTGTACATTTGAAATTGGTAAGTTGTGATGTTTTGGATAAAACAAAGACCAACTAAGGCCAATTGTGTGAAGTGTTTGTCTTGATTAGAATCCACACTATCTCTTGGATATTTGACAAGGGAGTCATATAGGTCAAGAGGACGGTGGGAGTCTTAAAGGTCTTGCAAGTCTCAAGAACTAATCAAGAATAGAACCTGAAGTTCTTCACTAGCACACGACTTGAGGTTTATAACCTATCGTGTTGACATATTCTGTACCCATTCAAGTTAAAGTTGGCTTTGCATATGAGTTCTTAGAGTTCTCAATTGGTTGCATAACAACTTGGAAGCAATGGCAGGCCCTTGAGCTGCCAGGTGGCAAGAAGTTAAGATTGAGTTCAGTCCACATGAGTTTGGATTTATCATTATCCTTGTCTTGTGACTATGGTTTTGACAATTCATATGGATAAGAACACATACATCATTAAATCTAAGTGTCATAAGGTTTATCTCCGATTCATGAAAATGATGGTGAGGAAACACTTTCACTAAGTAGATTTTAGCTAGATAGCAATTGTGATATTTGCATTCTCAAAGTCGTTAGTGGAGCGTGTGTGGTTTACCGGCACACTAACCTGGACTTGTGAGAAGTGGCAAAAAGGTCTAACCATTATGATTACGGCATCCCTCTTCATAATTTTTTGGACACACAAGTGTGCTATCTAAGGGAAGGTATATGATTTTGATAAAGTTTTATCAAAACAATCTAGTATCAGAAATCTGAACTTTGGTAAGAAAGTCAGCTGATTTCTGAGTACATGTCAAAGCTAGTGGGAGCATAAGTGTTATGCTAATAATCATCATGTTAGTGGGAGCATGATAATTATGATAAGTATTGCAAGTTAGCAATGTTAATTATAGAAAACAAAAGGTTTCAATTGGGAAAAGTTGTTTTGCTATAATTAAGGGAAAGGAAATTATACTTCATCTCAAATCTATAAGCTTAGATCGTGAGGTTTTAATCATTTAGTCAAGGATATATATATATATATATATATATATATATATATATATATATATATATATATGAATTTCATGTTGGAATGGCTCAACATAAGGAAATTCTGTATATGGGTCCATTATTTGCGTTCTAAAATTCGATTATGATTACGTCATCCCTTTTCATAATCTGAATTATGAGAAATTGGCAAATAGAAATGGAAATGTTATAGCAAAAGACTGGTTTAGTCTTTATGTGAGACATCATGAATCGTGTCCCATATGCTTCGGATATAGGATCGATTACATGTGCTATATTCATCCTTTCTAAAATTTGAGAAATGCCTGGGGCATTGAGAAGGGAAAAGGCTTAGAACTGGATATGACTAAAATGATTAAACAATTGCGAGGACAATCTAAGGTTTACCAAAGATTGGTTACTCAAGGACAATTGGAAGTATAGTGATAATTATGGAAGGACCATATTGACATAATCTGTAAGGAGGCAACTCTTGTTCAGAAGTGATAGTCAAAAATGGAATCTGGAAATATTTCAAAGTTAGAATTTTCAATCTGTTTAAGATAAGGAAACTTAATGCAAGAAGGATGTTCCCAAGGAGCTGATCTCCTTTGGAATGGTCTGTAATGGTTGTTGTCAAGTCCTTCTGACTTTGTGCATAATCATTACAAGAGGATCAATGCATATAAGTTTAGAATCTAACAGATTTCAGTAAATGACATGAATTTGGAATTCTTGTATTTGCAGTAAGGATTTGGGTGTGTGAAAAGAGAATCATTGAAGTTATGTTCAATGGATCTAGTTCACAAAGTAAAGATCATAGACAAACATAATATGCATACTTGGTGTGTGGCATGACTAGTGTTTAGAAAACATAGTGTACATGCTTGGAGCATGGGACAACTATTGTTTTAAATTCAAGAATAAAGTTGATAGCTGAAACAGTATACAATGAATAATGTGTAATCATATGGTGATAAATAAAAGGTGTTTTATTTATGTTCATAGGTTTTGATACCATATTGGATTCAATTATTATTGTGTTTCACTTTGCATGTTTTGACTTCCCGAATAAACTAGGTTATTCTTCCGGAATGACTAAGTTATTCAAACCATCCACAGTCGGTCATATGTTGGAAGTAGATATGAATTAAGATTGTCATGGGTTGGCTTGTAGAGGTCTAAGGTGTTGGACAAAGGGCTACAACACTCATGAGTGCTCATAAGTTCTGAGTATTGGATTCAACCCGCGCTCATTGGAATGACTTCATGGATTTTATCACGAGTGATCATGAGACGATAATATCTTATATTCTTCAAACCTAGAGATATGAGTTGTTACTATGAGTTGATAGTACATTGATTGAACGAAAATGCATTTGGTAACTCGGTGCTATAAAACGTGCCTTTGTGTATGATTCAATAAGTAGTAGAACAAGCCATATGAGTCGAAGTTTATCCGTTCCTTTTACCTTCGGGATAAAAGCGATGTCTGTGGGCCCCTCGATGATTTGATGATGACAAATGGAAGTGCTCGGCCGGGCCAGGACTGATTTGATTTGTTCAATTAGTCAGTCTTCATAAATCGGAAATCGGGAAACAACAAATGGACAGAGAGAATGATTATAATCCATGTCTCAGTCCATATGATATGTAGAATGGAGGAATATATGATCCCTTATCTAATGGACAAGTCATTGACAAAGGTCAGAGTTCATCTACAAGGTCAGAGTTCGACAGAAGCTTTTGAGAGCTACAATTGCCAGTTGGTTCCTGAAGTCATACGCAATAATAGTTTTAGACTTATCCAAGTGGGAGACTGTTGGATTAATGTCTAAGTCCATAACTATAATTGGTAAGACTTGACCCGACCCGGCATGGTCCATTTGGGTTGCATACCATCATGCACTTGGATAGACTATAATGAGAGAAATAAGACACTTATGGTTATTAATATATTATAAGTTCTAGTATATTAATAATAAGAATAATAAGATTATTTAATTAGTATTGATCAAAAATTAATCTAGGATTAATTAAGTGATCAAAAGAAGACTAATTAAATATATGGGTTGATTGTGTAAATCATTCATACTTGTATAGTGGGCTAATGCTCTATGGATAATCAAGTTGGGCTAAAACCCATAGGATGGTCCATGGATGCTCCATGGTGTATTTGTACCCATGGATCATGGAAATGAAAGGCCATGTCAATTAGGGTTTACATGGTGTAACCCTAACTATATAAGCATCTTATTCTTGACCAAAATCGGCTACTAGTGTGTGAAGTGAAAGGGCAAGCCGATTTCATGAGTTGTAGAATTCTCTCAAGTTATTCTAAGTGTTTTGGTGATTGTGATTCCATTTGAGGCTTCCACACTATTGGGGCTAGGCACTCAAGCTTCATGAAGACTTTCTACATCAAAGAGGTATGTATTCTATCTTGTTACACTCATTGTTTTGTATGCTGGATTAGGATTATACCTTGGATGTTCTTATTTGTATGTATAATAGAGAAAACATAGATCCAAGGTATTTAGGGTTGCATGTACACTTAGGAGTGTTAGAATGCTCAAAACCAAACATGTGGTAGATTGGGGGAGCTCACTAAGCTTCGTGCTTACGGTTTTCAGTTTTGGTTTCAGGTACTCGGTTTTCAAAAGAGGAGCTCGGGAAGATTGCAGAGCACACACCATAGTCAGTTAGCCTGGGAATGTTTGACTTTGATAATGATATTATGTTTTGAATTTAATACTCGAAAGCTATGTTTAACTTATAATACGTTTTTATAAATCTAGTTATAGTAATGTTTTAAAAGAAATCTTTAGTCGTGATTTTTCGGTCGTTTCAAGTATAGGCTTGATTATGTGTACTCAACGCTCGAATGTTGCTTGCTTTGTGCTTTTAGGAGTTCTAGCTATCTATTACTAACTAGTAAATGAATATGTTAAGCTACATATTGTGAGGAGTAAATAATTTCAGAAGGTTAGGTCTAGCTCTATTGCGCAGCTCTTGTTTGAGTCCAACAATTGTAGGGTAGGATATCTCATTCGAAGAATTATCTAGTCTTTGTGATATGTAATAGTATTCATGAGCTAGTTAGGGGAAGATAGCAGGGACTTCTTATGCAGCTGATGGCGGAAAGTGGGACGGTCATTGCCCTAGGGCAAGCCTAGGATGAGAGTAGCACGTGAAGTAGTAGCAGTAGAAGGGACTTGGTGGAGTCGAGGCAGTTCTTGAGGAACGTATGGATAGATGTGGAAGGTAGTATGGGCCCGTACTACTAAAAGTAGAGGATCCGTACTTGAGTTAAGGAAGGCTGAGATATATCCATGAAACTTGAAGTGTATGAGATCCCTCGAGTTATGTTCAATATTATGATGTATGTTATGATGTGTTTATTTTCAAAATGGTGGTTTTACGCCCTAGACCAGCAGTCAGAAGTTCAGGTACCAGTGAGGGATCAACATCAGGCTCTGGAGCTGAGCAGCTAGACGAGCAGACCAGGGAGTTCATCTCCTCAGAAATCGCGTGCAGTATACTAGACCAGAATCCTGTGATCTTTGGCACAATCAAGGGGGACATTCTTGAGCTTTTGGATGAGAGGTTGAGTGCTTTCCGCACTGAGGTGGAGGCCATGATGTGACATCCCCAAAATCTCGGCCAGAAAAGACCGATTTTCATTTATGCTTTTAAAATATTTTCAGAGTAAATCCTTTTGATTTGAAAGAGTTGCGGAATTTGTTCCCAAAAACAAAACATGATAAAACAATGTTTACCAAAGCATTTCATAAAAGAAATGTATTTTTCATTATATAATCAAAACTCGGGGTGTCATGTTCCGATACAGACCAATAAGCAGAAACGATAACATTACAAGTCATTCAACAAATATATACATATACAGACTTGTAAACAAAACAACTTGATGGTTCATCCATCTTATGCCCTCGCGCCACTTCCTGTAATACAAATAAAACTGAGTGGGTCAGGCTTGGGAGCCTGGTGATCATATAGGGTTTTCAACCCACAATAAATAATTATATTTAATTTCCATCAACCAACAATAACCCAATTACCCATTCCCGTTATTCTCACTTTATGTCCCTAAAACAACTAACATAAGGGACCTAGTCTAAGAATATTTCATCGAGGTGACAACACATGCTTCGGGGGCTCCTCAGCAATATAAGTCAAATAAGGTAACCATGAGGGGGATGGAGTACAGCGAATGAACACCCAAGTTCATTAACAACTACAAGTGGCGAACCTGCTAATGTTTCCACAAGACTATCTAGAAAAGTCTGTGTCCGTGGTCGTCATCTAAACTCCGCTAGATGACTAAATCAAACAACAACGAGGCCTCTCATCTGTTTATTACACACCAACTATCTACCCATGTTCTACCCAACATATTAGTAGATAAAATATACATTTTTATACATAGTTTAAAAACCTGTATAGCATGCTTTAATCAATACATATTCCTGAGCTGCTAACATTCTTCCTCTAATTAGTTTCACATGAAAAGTGTTGTGAATTCCATTCAGTTCTTCGGGTAATTCGAGCTTGTAATCTTGGTTCCCAATTCTCTGAAGAACTTTAAACGGTCCAATAAACCTTGGACTCAACTTTCCCCTTTTACCAAATCTTATAAGTCCCTTCCACGGCGAGACTTTAATCAAAACCGAATCTCCAACTTCAAAATTCATCGGTCTTCGCTTCTTGTCAGCATAGCTCTTTTGACGATCCTGAGCTGCTAACATTCTTCCTCTAATTAGTTTCAACTTTTCAGCAGTTTGATGAACCATTTCCGGTCCCATAAACTGCTTTTCCCCAACCTCAAGCCAACAAGACGGCGTACGACACTTCTGTCCATACAAAGCTTGATAAGGTGCCATCTTAATGCTCGAGTAAAAACTATTATTATAGGAAAACTCTACCAATGGTAAATGTTCATCCCAATTACCTAGGAATTCCAAGGTACATGCTCTCAGCATATCTTCAAGTGTTTGTATGGTACTTTCACTCTGACCATCAGTCTGCGGATGGTAAGTTGTACTTAAACACAACTTGGTACCCAATTCCTCCTGTAGACTTTTCCAAAACCTCGAGGTGAAAAGGCTATCACGATCCGACACAATCGTTAACGGAACACCGTGAAGCCTCACAATTTCCTTCACGTAAGAATTCGCAAGCTTTTCCGTAGACCATTTCTCCTTGGCTGCTATGAAATGCGCACTCTTAGTGAATCGATCAACGACCACCCAAATCATGTCGTGACCATTCTTTGTTCTGGGCAGTTTAGTGACAAAATCCATAGCAATGTCTTCCCACTTACCCATAGGCACAGGCAATGGTTCTAAACTCCCGTACGGTTTCTGATGTTGTGTCTTGACTCTCGCACAAGTCACACACTCGGCCACATACTTTGCAACATCAAGCTTCATCGTCGGCCACCAGTAGTAGGGTTTCAGGTCCCTGTACATTTTAGTGCTACCGGGATGAATCGAGTACATGGTCTTGTGAGCTTCTTCCACCAGAAGATCTCTGACTCCTCCTGTCTTTGGTATCCAAATCCGATCTTGGAACACCTTCAGTCCATGACTGTTTACACCGAACACCAACGTTTTGCCCAAACGTTCCTCCTTTTGGTCATTCTTTTCAGAAGCTTCGCTTTGAGCTTTCTTTATACTCTCCACAATGGTCGAGACAACTTCAATTCTCAACGCTCTTGGCCTTTTCATTTCAAGATTGACTTTCCGACTGAGAGCATCAGCAACAACATTAGCTTTACTGGGATGGTAAAGTATCTCACAGTCGTAGTCTTTGAGTAACTCCAGCCAGCGTCGTTGCTCATATTCAATTCTTTCTGATTAAAGAGATATTGGAGACTCTTATGATCAGTAAAAAGTTTTCACTTCGTTCCATAGAGGTAATGCCTCCATATTTTCAGAGCGAAAACTACCGCTGCCAACTCCAAATCATGAGTCAGGTAACTCTTTTCATGCTCCTTCAGCTGTCGAGACGCATATGCTATCACATTTTCTCTTTGGGTTAAAACACAACCCAATCCAACACCAGACGCATCGCTATAAACAGCGAAGTCTTCAACTCCATCGGGTAAAGAAAGTATCGGTGCCTCACATAGCTTCTTCTTTAGCTTCTCGAATGCTTCTTTATGCTTATCATTCCAAGCATAAGTAGCTCCTTTGTGGGTCAAAGCTGTTAATGGAGTAGCAATCGAAGAAAAGCCTTGGATAAACCTTCAGTAATATCCGGCTAATTCTAAAAAGCTTCGAACCTCCGTGGGACTTTTCGGTTGTTCCCATTTCATCACAGCTTCGATCTTCGCTGGATCAACCATTATCCCTTCTTGGTTGACCACGTGACCCAAGAATTGGACTTCAGGAATCCAAAAATCACATTTAGAGAACTTTGCATACAGCTTCTCCTTCTTCAAGACTTCCAACACTTCTCGCAAGTGTCTGCCATGCTCCTCCTGGCTTTTCGAATAAATCAGAATGTCGTCTATGAACACTATCACGAATTTATCAAGGAACGGATTACAAACCCTATTCATCAAATCCATGAATGTTGTCGGAGCATTGGTTAGTCCAAACGACATAACCAAGAACTCGTAGTGTCCATATCTAGTTCTGAACGCAGTCTTCTCGATATCTTGCTCTCTTGCTTTTAGCTGATGATATCCTGACCTTAGATCGATCTTCGAGAAATAGCTCGAACCTTGCAATTGATCAAATAGGTCATCAATCCTCGGCAACGGATATCTATTCTTTATTGTTGCCTTGTTCAGCTCTTTATAATCAATGCACATTCTCATACTTCCATCTTTCTTCTTCACAAATAACACCGGAGCTCCCCAGGGCGATGAACTAGGTCTAATGAAACCTTTGTCCAATAACTCCTGAAGTTGCATCATCAGCTCCTTCATCTCCGTCGGTGCTAATCGGTAAGGTGCTTTTGCTATTGGTGTGGTTCCTTGTAACAAGTCTATTATGAACTCTACTTGTCTATCAGGTGGTAATCCAGGAAGATCTTCGGGAAACACTTCCGGATAATCACACACCACTGGAATACTCTGCATCACCTTCTTTTCCTTCTTAGCATCGATCACGAATGCTAAATATGATGTACATCCCTTGGTCAAACACTTTCTGGCTTTCATTAGGGAAATGATTCCAGAATTCACTCTGCGTTTGTCCCCATACACCATAAACGAATCTTTCCCAGGCGGGTTCACTTTTACTATCTTCTTCTTGCACAAAATTTTGGCATCATTGGCGCTAAGCCAATCCATTCCCAAAACGATGTCGAAACCATTAAGTTCGATATGCAATAATTCCTCGTGAAACTTATTCCCATTAAGGTCGATTAAGATGTCTTTTATACGATGGCTAACAGGTACAAACTTGCCACTAGCAACTTCGACTAATAAAGCATCATCTAGTCTATCAACAGGCAAAGCTAGTTTTCTACCAAACTCATGCGAAATAAAGTAGTAGTTGGCTCCAGAATCAAACAAAATTTGAGTAGGTAATTCGTTAACAAGAAAGGTACCTGAAGCGACATCAGCTTCATCTTTCGCAGCCTCAAGTGTCATCTGGAAGGCTCTCGCCTTCGGCTTTGGTGGAATGTTGGGCTTTGCTGCCTCCTTCTTCTTCGGACAGTCTTTCAAAATATGCCCCTCTTCATTACAACCAAAACACATCCTCTTGTTGTTCAAACACTCATTGGCAAAATATCCAACCTTTCCACACGTGTAGCAGGTTACATCCTCGCTACATTTCCCAAAGTGCTTTTTCTTACACTTATCACACCACTTCGCTTCGCCTCCTTTTCCTCCACCAAACTTTTTCGAATCAGATTTCGAAAATTTGCCCTTCTTACCGGAACCAGATGTTCCCTCAAACTTTCTTTTCTCACCAACCTCAACCTTGTCGATGGTTCTTCCCTTTATCATGTTCTCAACAGACTTGGCAGCCCAGATAGCTGCCTCTAGAGTATGTGCCTGACGTACTGGCACCTCATACTCCCATGGAAGTCCTTTTGCGTATCGGTCAACCTTTGTCAGCTCATCTGGAACGCTGCGCAAAGCAAACTCCATCTTATCGGTAAAAGCGTTTGTGTATTCATCAACTGACATGCTGCCTTTCGTCAATGCCAAAAACTTATTCTCCAACTCCAACAAATTTTGAGCTGAACAGAACTTCCGCTTGAACTGCGCCAAGAACTCTGCCCATGTCAATTGTAGTGGCTCACTAGGGCTTAAAGTCTTCCCTAGAGTGTTCCACCAACGAACGGCTCCACCTCAGAACGGACGCACTGCATAGATAGTCTGCAACTTGCCTCTGCAGCCACAAGTCATGAAGGCTAACTCCATTTCGGAGATCCAATCCATAACTCCAATCGGATCCTCCTTTCCATTGAAGGTTGATGGTTTGCAAGTTAGAAAGTCTTTGTACTTGCATCCCATTCCATCATTCCTTCCATCATGGTTGTCTTGTCTAACTATCGGTGGGTTGGCTTGACCAATAGACCCACTGAAGTTTCCACCTTCCGAGTGCCCTTCATTTAATTCAGGCTCTTCCACACGAATTGACAGTTCTTCACGATTCTGTTGAAGCGACTGTCTAGTTTCATCCATCTGACGATCCAACATCGTCTGAATCATCATTTGCACACCAGCCATGGTTATTGGCTCAGGTGTTGCTGCTACGACAGGTATTTGTTCAATCACTGGTGGTTGATTCCTGTTTTCGTCAGCATTTCCAACTCCACTTCTTGTTCTCACCATTTTGATCTACACACCGAATAAGGTGAAATTATATCCTCAATCACGATAGATATTCAAATCATCCTTATCGCTCCGAAACGTTTTCATGCTAGTTCTAATATCGTAGACGTACGCTTAGAATCCTACACACATAAAGTTTCTAGATCCGGTCGGCAACAGACCATAGATCCGAACAAATAATATCATATATGGCAACATATAATATTTATCACATAAAGCATTTTAGGCAACTTTCCTAAAATAAACTAGTGCTCGTGTCTAAAATATCACAGACACACATCTCAAAATTTCACTTAGCATTCTAAGTTTAAGTCTAGAAATCCTACAAATTCCTAGTTCGCTTAAACTAATGCTCTGATACCAACTGTGACATCCACAAAATCTCGGCTAGAAAAGTCCGATTTTCATTTATGCTTTTTAAATATTTTCAGAGTAAATCCTTTTGATTTGAAAGAGTTGCGGAATTTGTTCCCAAAAACAAAACATGATAAAACAATGTTTACCAAAGCATTTCATAAAAGAAATGTATTTTTCATTATATAATCAAAACTCGGGGTGTCATGTTCCGATACAGACCAATAAGCATAAACGATAACATTACAAGTCATTCAACAAATATATACATATACAGACTTGTAAACAAAACAACTTGATGGTTCATCCATCTTATGCCCTCGCGCCACTTCCTGTAATACAAATAAAACTGAGTGGGTCACACTTGGGAGCGTGGTGAGCATATAGGATTTTCAACCCACAATAAATAATTATATTTAATTTCCACCAAACAACAATAACCCAATTACCCATTCCCGTTATTCTCACTTTATGTCCCTAAAACAACTAACATAAGGGACCTAGTCTAAGAATATTTCATCGGGGCGACAACACATGCTTCGGGGGTTCCTCAGCAATATAAGTGAAATAAGGCAACCATGAGGGGGATGGAGTACAGCGAATGAACACCCAAGTTCATTAACACCTACAGGTGGCGAACCTGCTAATGTTTCCACAAGACTATCTAGAAAAGTCCGTGGTCGTCATCTAAACTCCGCTAGATGACTAAATCAAACAACAATGAGGTCTCTCATCTGTTTATTACACACCAACTATCTACCCATGTTCTACCCAACATATTAGTAGATAAAATATACATTTTATACATAGTTTAAAAACCTGTATAGCATGCTTTAATCAATACATATTCCACATAACAGATGAGGCACACACACACACATAACACGTATTTCATAGAGAATAAATCATATCTATGAGATAGAAGAGAGTGAATACACATTCACACATATAAACAACAATATACTTAATACACTCAAACCATACTTGTATTATTATCGTGTTTATGAAAGGTAGTATACACTCACTTGATCAGAAGATGGTCAGACAGCACTACGACTTGTAGAAGTAGTAATCCTCAGCAGATCTGGAAGATCTTCACAAAAATCGAACTTCTCACGGGCAGAGCTTCGGCTCGGGTACCGCACTTCTCGGGATCTTCGGGATTTCGGGACTTGCCTCGGGGCTCGAGAATAATATGGGGCTTCGGGGTATTTCTGGCACGCTAAACGATGCAAAACGGGAGAGAGAAGAGAGAAAATGAAAAAAGAATCGGCTGCCTTCGGATCCTATTTATAGGAGGCTGGAGCCTCGGAGTACGCGGGGCGTACTGGTCCGAATTCGTCACTGCGTTCGTCATCCGAAGCCACTTGCTGCGAGTGTCGACATCTTCGGTGTACGCGGGGCGTACTTCGGATCGGATTGCTGACTCCCCTTCGGATAATACCGGATTTTCCAATTAAAATTAAATACAAATTATTTAATAAACTTCGGAAATTCATATCTTCTTCATACGAACTCCGTTTTCGAAGTTCTTTATATCCACGCGAAGGTGAGACTACGCTCTACAACTTTTGTTTAGACTCCGTCGGCTAATTTTAATTTTATTTTTATTATTTTTTTTTAATAGGCCGGGACAGAAAAACTTCGTTATAAATTCATAACTTCTTCGTTTGACATCCGTTCTCGCCTAACTTTTTATTGCTTCGATACCAACAACGAGACCTTCGATCCTCGTTTAGATTGTTTCGACTAAAAACCGCTCGATCTCAAATCGAGTATTTCGGGCTGCACACTGCTAAGCCGAAACTTCGATAAATCATAACTTCCTCATACGAAGTCAGATTTGGGCGTTCTTTATATATTCGGAAACCTCGTTTCAACTACTGCAACATTATCCAAAGATATCAAGTTTATTTTACACTTAAATTTTGACGCTTATTTTTATTCTTAATTAATCAAACCACATAATTAAGCAATTAAGCACAAAACACATAATACTCAAATAATACACTTCTATTATTTCAAAATGGGTTACAAAGGTTAACCTACACTATTACATTGCTAAAAATGGCAAGCCCGGAAACACAGGCGTTACACATGATGGGGTCGCGCACGCTGAATTTCAGGGAGTTCAGGGCTTGTGAATCTCCCGACTACCATGGGGCTTGGGACCCCATTGCGAGTACCAGATGGTTGGTGGATGTCGCCAACGCGTTCCGTACCAGCAGATGTCCCGAGGGGGGACAAGGTTAGACTTGCATCCTGTCTTCTCAAGGACATGGCACGTGACTGGTGGGAGGAGGTTGTGAGAGCAATTGGTGATGACACAGTGTTGGATGCGATGACCTGGAGTGATTTCACGACCAGGTTCAGGGCCGAGTTTACACCTGTGATCGATGTGCAACAACTAGCGAGGGAGTTCCAAGATCTTGAGCAAACTACTAAGACTGTGGCGGAGATCACCGCCAAGTTAGGGAGAGGGCCCTTCTTGTTCCGCAATACGTGGTGGATGAGGAAATGAAGAAGGCCCGGTATCATGAGATGTTGAAGAGTGATATCCACAAGTTTGTGATCCGCTCCAGCTGTAAGACGCTGGAGGACATGATTGCGAGGGCTCGTGAGGGGGAGATTGATTTAGAGATGGAGAGGAAGAGGAAGCCAGAGTCGGTATCTGGCATGGATGGCTCGGGAAAGAAGCCCAAGATAGATTCCCAAAGGAAGGGCAAGCAGGGCCGAGGTCGTTGTGGCAAGTGCGGCAGCGGGCATGAGGGACCGTGTTGGGCGGGTAGTTCGGGCTGCTTCAAGTGCGGACATGTCATCATGGATTGTACTGTTACTACCACCACCACTACAACATTTGATCTGATTTTCTTTTAGTAAAATCAGAGGGGACACAAGAAGTCCCAGTGTCTGAGTCTAGCATCAGCAGGTCGGGTCGCAGCACCCACTCCTACCACTTTGAGGATTACAGACAGTCGTCAGGGCCGGGCTGAGGCGCCAGTGGCGAAGAGCAGATCCTTCCTGTTGACAACAGAGGAGGCACGTGCAACTCCTGATGTGGTTATGGGACCGTTCTTAGCGAACGACATATCAACTATGGTACTGTTTGATTCATGAGCTACCCGATCTTTTGTGTCGCTCGTACTTAGCAAGCGATTTAGTAGAGCTCCGGGGGAGCTGGATTGCCCACTTGGTGTAGAGATTGCAGATGATAGGATCGTCAGGGTCGCGAGAGTTCATAGAGAATGTACGCTATGGTTATTTGATGAGCAGTTTTCAGTGGATTTGGTCCCTATTCCACTGCGAGGGAATAAGGTTATAGTTGGTATGGACTGGTTGAGCCCCAATGCGGAAGTGATCGACTGCGAGCAGCAGCTAGTGAGGGTTCGTACTCCTAGTGGGGGAGAAATAGTGATTCAGGGTGAGAGGCCACAACGCAGACCGATTCTCTGTTCAGTAGCGAGGGCGAGGCGCCACCTTCAGCAAGGTTGCATCGTATATGTCGCCTATGTCATGGATACCGTTAGTGCGAGAGTACCTGGACGTATTCCCGAAGGATTTTCCCGGTATACCTCTAGAGAGACAGGTTGAGTTTAGGATTGACCTGGTTCCTGGTGCGGCTCTGATAGCCAAGGTACCATATCGGCTAGCTCCTCCCAAGATGCAAGAGTTATCTACGAAGCTGCAAGAGCTGCTGGACAAGGGTTTTATCAGGCCGAGCAGTTCACCATGGGGAGCCCCGATCATGTTTGTGAAGAAGAAGGACGGGTCACATCGCATGTGCATAAACTACCGGGAGTTGAATAAGGTAACAGTGAAGAACCGTTACCCACTTTCGAGGATAGATGATTTGTTTGACCAATTCCACGAAGCATCTTGATTCTCCAAGATTGATCTATGATCATGGGATCACCAGATGCGTGTCAGGAATGATGATGTGCAGAAGACAACTTTTAGGACTCGCTATGGTTATTATGAGTCTGTGGTGATGTTGTTTGGGCTCACCAATGCTTCAGCCGCGTTCATGGACCTTATGAACCGAGTGTGCAGACCGACGCTAGATCGGTGTGTAATAGTTTTCATTGATGACATCTTGGTTTACTCAAAGACTCAGGAGCAGCACGAGAAGCACCTGATGGAGGTGCTGGACACACTAAGGAGGGAGATACTTTTCGCGAAGTTCTCCAAGTGTGATTTCTGGTTGCGCGAGGTGCAGTTCCTTAGGCATCTCGTCAACCTGAAGGGAATTATGGTCGATCCGACAAGATAGAGGCTGTAATGCAGTGGGAGATTCTGAGGTCTCTAACCGAGATTTAGAGTTTCCTGGGTCTAGCAAGGTATTACAGGAGATTTATTCATGAATTCTCCAAAATTGCAGTTCCGTTGACCCGACTGACCAAGAAGTCGGTGGTTTTTCGTTGGGGATCTGAGCAGCAGTCAACCATTGAGATCCTCAGGCAGCGGTTGTGCGAGGCACCGATTCTCACTCTTCCAGAGGGTGTAGATGACTTTGTAGTTTAATGTGATGCTTCAGTCACATGCATGGGAGCAGTTTTAATGCAACGGGGTCATGTGATAGCTTATGCCTCAAGACAGCTGAAGCCTTACGAGGCTAACTATCTGACGCACGATTTAGGGTTGGGGACAGTGGTGTTCGTCCTCAAGATTTGGCGGCATTACCTCTATGGGGTCCGGTGTACCATTTACACGGATCACAAGAGTTTGTGGTACCTCATGGATCATCCGAATCTGAACATGAGGCAACGTCGATGGTTAGATGTGGTGAAGGACTATGTTTGTGAGATCCTTTACTACCCGGGCAAGGCCAACGTAGTGGCCGATGCCCTGAGCCGCAAGGTGGTAGCGACCCCGATCCAAGACATCTGTTTGAGGATGACAGTGATTACTCCATTACTGGAACAGATCCGATAGGTGCAGGTCGAGGGCCTAAAGGAAGAGCGCCAGAAGTGTGAGCAGATTGTAGATCAGGTGGCCTCGTTTGATTATGACAGTCGGGGGTTGCTGACCCTGCATGGGAGGGTCTGGGTACCGTACTAGGGTGGAGTATGGTAGGTATTGATGGATGAGGCTCACAAGTCCATGTTCTTCATCCATCCAGGAGCGTCAAAGATGTATAAAGATCTTCGACCCTATTACTGGTGGCCCTACATGGAGCGGGGCGTAGCTTGGTACGTGGAGAGATGCCTGACCTGCAGGAAGTTTAATGCAGAGCACCATAGGCCTCATGGAAAGATGTAACCTCTAGACATCCCCGTGTGGAAATGGGAGGACATTACTATGGATTTCATCACTAAGCTTCCCAGGACCACACGTGGGTTCGATTCGATATGGGTCATCGCGGATCGGATGACCAAGAGTGCCCACTTTATACCGATCCAGGAGAGCATCTTGGCCAAGAAGCTGGCCAAGATTTATGTGCGAGAGGTAGTGGCACGTCATGGAGTGCCTGTCTCGGTGATGTTAGACCGAGATGTCCATTTCACTTCCAGATTTTGGAAGTGGTTTCACAAGGAGATGGGTACTCGTCTCCACTTCAGCACCGCTTTCCACCCCCAGACGGACGGACATGACGAGAGGACGATTCAGACTCTTGAGGACATACTTCATGCATGTGTTTTGGATTTTGGTGGCAGTTAGGATACATATCTTCTGTTAGTGGAATTTTCGTATAACAACAGCTACCACGCCAGTATAGACCGACCTCCCTTCGAGATGCTCTACGGGAGGAGGTGTAGGACCCCAATATGTTGGGGTGAGGTCGGTCAGAGAGTCATGGGGAGTACGGAGGTGGTACTGCAATATAGTCCTCCTGAAGGTGTCACCCTAGAAGGTTGTTATCAGGTTCCGAAAGCGGGGCAAGTTGGGCCACAGGTTCATAGGTCCGTTTAGGGTGTTGCCCTAGGTGGGTCGGGTTGCTTACCGGTTAGATCTTCCAACAGAGCTCAGCCAAATTCACAAAACTTTCCATGTTTCTCAGTTGCAGAAGTGCTTAGTGGATGATTCAGCAGTGGTACCTCTAGAGGATATTCAGGTTGATGACAGCCTGAACTACATTGAGAGATCAGTAGCGATTCTAGATCGCAAGATGAAGAAGCTGAGGAACAAGAGGGTTAAGTTAGCTAAGGTGTAGTGGCAGCACCGGAAGGGTTCAGAGTGGACATGGGAGCCCGAGGAGGAGATGAGGGAGCACTACCCGGAATTGTTTTCGAACGCTGCAGACTTCGAGGACGAATTCCAAGACAAGTGGTGGAGAATTGTAATGCCCGTTTCCCTGGTATGCATTTAATTAAGTATTTATTTATTTTGAAAGAAGGACTCGACGAGTTGGTAGCCCTAACTCGTCAAGTAAAAGGCAGTTTGTACGCAGGGTTTAAGTGAGCCACTCGACGAGTAGGAAAGGTTGGATGAAACCCTAATCTTTAGGATTTGCACCCTATTTAAACATCATATATGGCCTCCATTCCAACCTCATCACCTCCAAACCCTAATATTGAAACCCTAATCTGCCATAAGTGATCTTGAGCTATTTCTTGCCATTTTGAGTGTTATTTGTGCCATTTGAAGCTTGTGGAAGAAGTAGAAGATAGAAGACTCAAGAGGGGAGTAGTAGATCCAGGAACTACACTCCATTTGCTACATTTTCTAGTAATCAAGTTTCCAACTTGATCATTCTTCTCTTAGATCTATTTGTTTCTATTTTATGAAAGTTTTGGTTCAAGAATCTTTGTCCTTGGGGTTGGGATGTCCCAAGTCGCTTATATCTCAGATCTAGGATCTAGGAAGGGTTCCATGGCATAAAGGTGCAAACTTTATGACCATGGAAGCCCCATTCAAGCATATAAGCAAGCTTATGGTCTTTTTAGCCCTAAAAGACCATGCATGGATGGAAAGCTCGGGACTTTATGTGTCCAACAGATGTTAAAACCCTAGATCTAGGTTTGCATGCATGGATTTGAGATTATAAGGCTTTTTGGACAAGATTCACGTCTTATAGGAATTAGGGGTTTGTCTAAACCCTTTAAGAAGAGTTATGGATGGGTAAAGTTGGAAACTTTACCCTTAGAAAGGCCTTTCCAATGGGAAAATGAGCTAAGAACCTTGGATCTAGAGTATAGGGACTTAATATGTTAAGAGGGACAAACAGACAGAAGGACTAGTCGAGTCCATAAGGGAACTCAATGAGTCGAAAGCGTGTTGTCCCGATTTCAGTATAGTAGAACTCGACAAGTCTGTAGAGGGACTCGACAAGTGGATTTGCCAAGCCGCGACTGAGCAGCCTGATAGGACTCGACGAGTCGGAGGAGTGACTCGGCGAGTTGAGTCGCGATTTTAGGATTTTTGAGTTATAGAACTCAAGAAGCAAAACTCTATTATCCACTTAGATAGCTTTCAAGAGTCTCTTTCATACATCATTATGGGGTCCCCCCTCTTTCTGGGGGGGGGCCTTCTTTCTTCTGCTTCCTTGTGCTTTTGAGATCGCTAGCAATTTTCCATTGAATGATTCACCAAGGTGGGTTGGTCAACCCAGAATGTTGACTCTGACAAAGGGTAAAATGGTCATTTTACCCTAAGAAGGATTATCAGATTTTGATTAAGTGTTGTTATGGTATTGATAGCCGGAGAGTCGTCGGAGCAGCAGGCATGGATTCTTCACTCGAGTTTTCAGCAGTCAGTATTGTAAGGTGAGTTCCCTTTCAGTAGAAATGGGTCCAAGGCACCAAATTCGGCCCGTATATGTGATATGTTAGTTGTCGAGTGTGGGCGGGGACCGAATCTCATAGCAGTCTAGAGTGGGCAGACCCCGAACCTCATAGTATTATTTGAGTATAGATATGTGATTATTTGCTAGTTATACTTGTTGTCTGTGTGATACTTGTATGCATGTTAGATAGTGGAGTGTGGGCGGGGCCTGAATCTCCTAGACAGGAAAGTGTGGGCGGGACCCGAATCTCCTAGGCAGCGGAGTGTGGACGGGGCCCGAATCTCCTTGACAGTGGATTGTGTGCGGGGCCCGAATCTCCTAGACAACGGAGTGTGGGCGGGGCCCAAATCTCCATGAGAGTAACTGAGGCCTGTATCTCCTAGTTGCATGATATTTGAATGGTATGTGGTAGTTTGGGGGAGCTCACTAAGCTTTGTGCTTACGATTTTCAGTTTTGGTTTCAGGCACTTCCACTAGCAAAGGGAAGGGATCGGGATGATCACATGGCACACACCACAGTCTCCAGCCTGGGAGTTTTACTCTGATATTTTGATATGAGATTTTGATATTTGACAGATAATATGATATTTTGAGATACATGATACATGGTTTACTTTATGTTTATGGATGATTTATGGTTTTATATTAAGTTCAAAACAAAATTTTTGGATCGTATTTTTGGGATGTTTCAAAAGATGACAAATCTATCAGTCTCGCCCCTGATCCTCTCCTATTTCCAGTTCTCCTTTTTGACCCCTTCTGCCTGTGCCCCTCTGATCAAATCCAAAAGTGGAAAATCAATGGATATCCTTATACACATATTGCACGCTGAAGATCTAGCTGACTTGTGACTCAAAGCATCCGGGACCACATTCGCTTTACCCGGATGGTAAAGGATCTCACAGTTAAAAATCCTTCACCACATCAAGCCACATGCGATGTCTCATGTTCAAATTTGACTGGTCCATCAGATATCAAAAACTCTTGTGATCCAATTAAATAGTACATCAGAACCCGTACAAGTAGTTATGCCAAATCTTGAGGGTAACCACTACTGCCCCCAACTCCAGATCGTGGGTAAAATGTCGTGCTTCATGCGGCTTCAGCTTCCGAGAAGCATACGCAACCACTCACCCTCTCTGTGTAAGAACCACCCCAAAACCAGTGATGGATGCATCAAAAATACAATGAAGACCTCGACACCCTCTGGAAGGGTCAACATCAGGGCCTCACATAACCTCTATCGCAGTGTCACAAATGTCGTCTGCTGCTCAGGACCCATCGGAAATCCACTCTCTTCCTCGTTAGACAAGTGAGAGGTACAACAATATGGGATAAATCCTGGTTGAATCTCCGATAATAACTCACCAAAACCAAGCAACTCCTAATCTCTAAGGGAGACTTCGGAACCTTCCACTGCATCACGACCTTAAACTTGGCCGGATCGACCAAAATCCCATTTTGGTTAACGAGATGCCCCAAGAACTGTACCTCTTGTAACCAAAATTCAAACTTCGATAACTTGGCATACAACCATACAACCCTGACTCAACCCAGGTATCAACCACATAGGCAAGATAACCCATACAACCATGCCGAATGTATTGCCGACCCTGGCTGCCGAACAAAACTCTAACGCAATCCTAGTACCCTCTCCGTAGATAACCAGTTCTCCCCCACTTGGGGTTCGAACTATCATTCACTGACCCTTACAGTCTATTATAGCACTGAACCTGCTCATCCAATATATCCCACTATCATGTATACGTCCCCCATGGGTATAGGAATCAAATCAATTGGATAAGACACCCCGAAAATCTCCAGAACACAACCCTAATACACTCTGGATGCAAAAACCCCATGTTCGTTGGCGATAGAAACCCTCAATGGACGCTCCAAGTCGCTAAGGATCATACCAAAATCCCTACTAAAAGATCAAGACACAAAGGACCAAATTGCATCCAGGTCAAATAACACAAGAGCAAGCAAATAATTTCCTAAGAATGTACCTATCAGAAACATAAAAATGAACATACCATAATATAATCTACAAAAAAGTAAATGGAAACATATCGACAATGACGTCTGGACCCGCCCTGGCCTCCTCTGTTATGAGCTGAAAAGTGTGACCTCGATCCCTCGGGGGCTCCACCCTACCCTGTCGTCCATCGGTGATCCTCAAAGTAGCTGGAGTTGGAGCTTGCATGGACCTCGTTGTGAGAAAGGACAGTTATACCTAATATAGCCAACTTGCGAACAGTGATAACGGATCCTAGTGGTCAGTGTGGTGACATGCTGGCGACAGTCCTCAGCATAATTCATATCCTTGCCATATTTTGGCACCCAGAAGTATATTGACAAGAACCGTCATGAACCTTGCCTCACTTGCCACATGTGCAGCCCCTCTCACTCCCAGATCTCAAATTAGCGGCCTTAAACCGCTTCGTCGCAGGCTGCGACTACATCGGAGCCTGCCTTCGCTCCCTCGTCTGGAGCTCCAACGACCACCTGTAAATCCACAAGTGTACCATAGCACTGAGTAGACACAAACTGGCGGATGCCCATCTTGAGCATGCTTAATTACCGGGTCATCTGAGATTGCTCATAAGCAGCAAACTCAGGGAAAAACAGAGCTCTCTCAATAAACATATTGGTGATCAGCGTCACCGACTTTGTCCCTTGCCACAGGTCCAAATACTCATGGGTCAATCTCTCCCTCTCAACCAGTGGGACATATATCGAGTGAAACATCTTAGAGAACTGCTCATGAAACATCAGCTCTCTGCTCCGAAGTGTATGAGCTAGTAGTCGGTCTCTACTAATCCTTCGCTCCAGACCGAAAAAGGTTCAGAGCGCACTTGACCTTCTAGTCAGTGATAGTTTCGTTTTTATTATTTATTTTTATAGTTTATTTTTAGTTAAAACCATCTCATTTTAGTTAATCTTCATGCATATTTTATCTTTTTGTTATTTTTCTCCTTTACCGGGTGCTTTCCAGTCTTTTGAGCTTATTTGCAGGATTTATCGAAGACTTTTTGTTATTGGAGGCTTAGAAGGGTGCACGACTTATGGAAGCTTGCGAGTTGCTTGTGAATTTGAAGAGGTGCGAATGATATTGGTGCTTGCATAAACAAGAAATCAATTTGGACTTCATTTTTAAGCGAGAATGATGATGAGGCGACGCGGACTCGGGCTACGGAAGATTGATGGAGCATTGGATCGATCATTAAAGGCTTTGGAATGGCACAAATGGGCTCTAAAGAGTTATGCATGTGGGATGAATAGTGAATGAGAAGATTGGGCTAGATTGTCTTTTAAATGGCCCAAGTCCCACAATCAGCGAGACTCACGCGGTCTGCGTGGACCCATATGCGGTTCGTGTGAATTGTGATGAGTTGATCCCAACTTTTGACTTGTTGATTCTGATTGTGGAAGGTTGGTGGGTGGCTTTTGACACCTTTTGAATCCAGAATCCAACCCCTTTTTGCTGGAGATTAGAGGTATTGTTGGGCATCATCACTTGAAGAACACACAACATTTTCTCTCAAGAAGGCTTTAGAAGATTTGAAGAATTTTTGGAAGATTAGTGTAATTTCTTTCCATCTTGCAACTAAAACAATGTTTGGTACCACTAAACTATATTGCATTTCTTTTACTTTGGCCATGCTTGGCTAAACTTTCATTTGGTTGATTAGGGTTTAACCCATGGATGATTAGTTGCTTTGAAGACTTATTATTATCTTGTGTTTGAAGTTTATGGAAATGTTTTCTAGTTAAACATCTTGTTGTGTTTATTTATCTTCAATCATGAGGTTGGATGAATGAATGCTTAATTTTGTTGACTAATTTCTTGGTTAAGTAATGGACCCTCAAATTAGTAAGCAACAAATGGTCAATATGTTTGTTTTCATTTAATTTGGACCATGGAAATGTTTCCTCCATAATGATAATGTAAGCATTTGATTATCTTTTGGACTTGGTCACTCTTAGAACTCAAAGCTAATTGATTTTCACATGATTATATGCTTCATTGATTTTGTGACTTTAATTAAGGGAATGTGTTAGAGCTTCTCTAACCATTTTAATACCTAAGAAGAGTTGAGGTAATTTGTGCTTATGAATTGCTATAGCCAAGTTAAACCAATTCACAAGTGTTAGTCCATTTAGTCTAATGATAAGTCAACAATGTCATCCATGTGGTGTACCCAAAATCAACCAATTTCACTTCATTGAATTTAATCAAATCTTTTTCTTGTTTACTTGTCATATTTACATTCTAGCTAGTTTTAACTTTGTCAACCAATCAAAAAGAACTAACCCCCCCCTCTTCTATTTTACTTTTATTTTTGTTTTACAGGTACTTGAACAAGTGATTTACATAGAGATTTAAATTGAACCAATCTCCGTGGATACGGTCCCTTTACCACTATACACTATTCTAGTGTGTAATATTTAGGGTATTTATTTTGTTGGCCTCGACAACCACTAGTCAGCTGGGCAGGATCAAGTAAAGAAACATTCCTCAACATCAGGAAACCATCTCATGCAAATGATCGGATCCTGAATCCCATCAAACACCGGGGGATTTTTATTGTAAAAGTCTCGGGACTGGAAGGCTCTTTCTCTCCTCCCATCCAATCCCCGCAGCAGCGACGGTTGTGGTAGCTGCAGCAGCAACAGCCTTTGGAAGTGCAACGTATCAATCATCAAAGAACTCTATCATGGCGGTCTTGATAGACCCAAACAAATCCCTGACATGAACCTCAGTCATCATTGGCCTATCTTGGCCACTCACTCCTGCTCCTAATCTGGATCCCCTCGTGAACACCATACTGCAATAAACCAAAAAGTATCAGATAAAGCGCAATTCATACCATAGGACCTATTTCAAATAATGAAACCCTAGGGTTGTGACTTCTCTGCTATGCGTACGGGTCCTGTTCTTACAGTAGTACGGGCTCATACTACCTTCCACACCTACCCGCATTTTTGTTAGTGGATCATCATAACATCCTTAATAGCACCCACTAGCATATGCATACATCCTATTCTCACTCCCTAGAGAAAGGCTAGACATTATTCAACTGGCCGACTACTCTCATACAAACTCATTCATGAAACTTCCACCAATCCTGCAGCACTCATGGTTGCTAATCATACATAACACTAGATCCTATAGACAATTGAATACCTGATTCTACCCTAAGCCCTTCATCAAACAAGAAAAAAAACAAGGATAAACCAAACATTCTCATGATATAGAATCTTAGTTGTATACAACTATGATGCATACACAAAGCAGTTACAGTAATGATGTCAATTTCACACTAGAAATAACCCTAGGCTATCAGGCATTATATGTCAGGCAGCTATTATGCAATTTCTGAAGATCCCTAACATATCAATAACATGTTGTTCTAACATAACATAACATCAAATAACGGTGTGGGTAACTTCAGGTATACTTTCTTGCTCTGGTTGATCGTACACATCGCATACTTCCTGGTTACTTTTGAAAACAATTTTTGAAAATCAGTTTAAAAACTTTTGCAGTTCTCTAGTTTGAGTCTGGACTCACACGAATTTTCATCCAATTCTCTAAAACCAAGACTTTGATACCAACCTGTAACACTCCAAACATCATATAAATTAAATTTTATAAAAACCAACCATGAATCAACATTGTTTACAAAAAGAGTCATTGTTTCAAAAACATTATTTCAAATCAGTGTTTTCCCAAGACCCAAAAACATAAAAACATGAAGTTGTGTAAGATCATGCCTTCTCCTTCCCACAATCCTAAAAATTACCTGAAACCATAAACTAAAATTATAACCCAAAGCTTAGTGAGTTCCCCGAGGGTACCAACACACCACAACAGACAAGCATATAATATGAACATCCAGCCTGACTGGACCACCTCATAGGGCCTACAACCTAATTGGACCGCTCTACAAGCCTTCTTCATCATGGACCGCCCTACATCCTATACAAACCGATCCACGGGCTAACGACCTGACTAGACCGCCACGTTCGGCCTACAACCTATTCGGTCGTGCCAACGTGTCTTGGCCTACAACACATAGCAGGACCGCCTCAACTAAACACAACATGTTGACATATACAACAAACAACATCAATACAAAACCAAAAAATACAGATAATCATGCAGATCCACCGAATAGCTACAACTATCATATCACTATCCTGACCAGGATAAATAATCTAGTGGGTCGGATGTAGCACCTGGTTCCTGGTACGTAAAATTTATCTAAGTATTTCACATTTTTAGCCTTGGACTCGGCGAGTTGGAGGCTCGACTCGCCAAGTAGGGACGGGATCCAGAACACGTTTAAGTTGGCGACTCGGCGAGTCCATATTCTGGACTCGGCGAGTCACCTCTGTATGATGAAACCCTAAATTTCAAGGGTTTGCAGCCTATTTAAACCCCTTTTTCCGCCCCAAGCTCGCCCCCATTCACCCTCGGAGCTCTATACCTCGTTCAAGCTTTGTTCCTTGTGGGTTTGAAGCAATTGGTGTGTTTTCTTGAAGTTTTTGAGTGGGAAGGAGAGTAGGTCAAGAAGAAGAAGAGGAGGTCAGGCATCTTTGAGCTATCTCAGTGTGTTCCCTAAGGTATAACTTGATTTCCCCTCTGTTTTCATGCTTATAGTCCCTTTTAGCTCTATGGAAGTCCTTCTTGAACAATTTCCAAGCTTGTGTATGAGGGTTCGTAATAGGCTAATTAACCTTTAGATCTAGGCATGGTTGAGCTCCAGGAGCTCAGATCTACTGCCTTTTTGGAACCATATTGCATGAAAGCACTAGATCTACCCTTTTGGTACATTTTGAACCCTAAAACCCTCATGGTTGTCTATTTGCACGTAAAGTTGGAAACTTTACGTGTTAATCAAGCCCTAGGATCACGGATCTATGTATGGCATGAGATGGATTCAAGTAAAATCGACCATATAGTAATTGCATGGTAATGACTCGGCGAGTCGAGTCGCGAGTCCTCGAGTTTTCCCCTTTTTTCGTTATGCCGAGTAAGAGTAGCGAGTCCTGGGTGGACTCGGTGAGTTGGAAGCCGAACTCATCCATGAAGGAACTCGGTGAGTCAATGCCCTGACTCGGCGAGTTCTAGGCAATCTTCTTGCCCCAAGAACAGACTCGGCGAGCTGTTCATACAACTCGGCGAGTCTCAGCATAGAGTGTTCTTCGGATGAAGACGAACTCGACGAGTTGTTCATACAACTCGGCGAGTAGGATGAAGGACGTTTGGACATCAGTTTAGAAGGAAAATTCGTCGAGTCTATGCCAAACTCGACGAGTAGAGACGGGATTAAGGTTATTCCAATGGACAAGGACTCGACGAGTTGGCAAGCCAGCTCGGCGAGTCGGGTCAACTGGAAGTTGACTTTGACTTTGATTTTTGGCTTGGTTAGGGGTAAATGGTCATTTTACCCTGAAGCTGATTAGCAATATTTGACTGAGTGTTTTGTGGGAATTATAGCCGGAGGATTTCCGGGGCAGCAGCAGCAGAAGACAGTCAGTTCCCACGCAGATCAGCAGCTACTTTGAGGGGAGTTACCTTCCAGTAGTGGTGGGTCTAAGGCCAAAATGTCGGCCCACCAGTAGGAGACGTATGATAGATGATTGTCTCTGTGATATCATCTAGGTTTGCTACTACCTAATATGTTTTATGCTAGCATGATATGTTATATGTGATAGTAGTAGAGTTCGGTTGTTAGGACCGGAGGGTAGTCAGACACCCCAAATACGTATGACAGTATGTGATGTTATGTTTATATGCTAGCATGATCTGTTATATGAGTTAGAGGTAGTAGGAGGGGAGCAGTCCCCGAGTTCGGTTGTTAGGACCGAAGGGTAGTTCAGACACCCCAGATATGTCTGATAATATGTTATGTTATGATATGTGATAGCAGTAGTAGTAAGGGGGTGAAATAGTCCCCGAGGTTCGGTCGTTAGGACTGAAGGGTAGTCAGCACCCCAGAATGGCTTGACATGGGTAGTCAGCACCCCATAATGGCTTGACACGGGTAGGACGGCACCCCAGAATGGCCGCATGGGTAGGTCGGCACCCCAGAAAGGCCGTACCGGGTAGGTCGGGCGCCCCAGAAATGCCTGGCAGTATGTATGATATGTGATTATATGGTATGTGGTACGATGGGGGAACTCACTAAGCTTCGTGCTTACAGTTTTCAATTTTGGTTTCAGGTACCTCTTCTTCGAAGGGGAAGGAGCTGGCGGGGTAGCGACACATCACATACACACCTTGTATTCCGCACTATGAGATCTTCCTGGGGATATGTACTCTGACATTGTTATGATTTATAAAATGGTTTCTAGACACGCAACATCTTTTATGAAATGATATGATCAGTGAATGTTTTAATTCTAATGTTTTGCAAAGTATATGTTTTAAAAATGAAATTTTTGGCTCGTATTTTTGAGATGTTACATCGGCATTCGTGCCTTCGACCCACAAGTACTGTAATTATAGCCTTCGGAGTACGCCATGCGTACGTGGTGTACACTGATTGTACTAGGGCGCGCCCTAGTATGCTGGGCGTATATGAGTGTATGTTGGGCGTATTTTCTAGTGATGGAAACCCTAATTTTTAGGGTGTGTCTCATATTTAAGCACTCTTATGGCATTATTTCACACACCTTAACTGCTTCCATCCCTCTCTTACGTATTTGTAAACCTAGAACCACCTTGAGGAGCCTTTTTCAAGCTTAGAAGTATGTTTTTGGTACCTTAGAAGAAGAAGGAAGGAAGGAAGACAAGTTCATCTTGAAGGAGTGGAACACTTGGATATGGGATTTCTACTTTATTTACAACCATTCTAAGGTAAAAAGCTTGCAACTTGATCCCTTTATCTCATAGATCGACTTTTAGTTGTATTTATGGAGCTTTTAGGTCCCAAAATCTTATATCTTGATTACGGCATGTTCTTGACCTTTGAGTTGTCCTTTCAGACCCTAGTAGTGGTCTTAAGTCCTAAAAATGGGTTCCAAATGGTTAGTTTTGCTTTATGCATCTTTTAGAATGTCATAATGGAATAAGACCTTGTGTTAAGCACTTATTGTACATGCTACGTCATAAGTTGGAGACTTTATGACTCCGAAGAGTATTTTAGCCATGAATCTGAAGTTTAGATGTAAGAGCGTAAGCCATTAAGCTCTTAATGGGATTTGGGACTTGCGAGGGTTCGCCCCACGTACTCGAAGTACACCTCTTATACGAGGTCAAACACCCCGATGGTGGTCAACCTGCAAGGCTTTGTGTACGCCTAACGTACCTCCATAGTACGGCCCACGTACACACCCTGAGTCGATCTGATCGAGTTGACTCGACTGGGTTCACGTAGTTGACTCAGTGGGTTTGACCAGTTGAATTTGACTTTGACCAAGTTTGTATTAAGGGTATTTTGGGATTTTGATGGATATCGGTCATTCAGTTGGAGTAGGTGTTGGTTCGAGAGCTGATATTCGGAGTCGGAACCTCATCAGCTTTTGTCCAGTTCGCATGGTAAGGCACCAAGGCCGGCCCATTGGATTGTTATCCTGATTTATCACATGTTGGTATGTTGTGGTGATATGTTAGATCTATATCCAGTTATATTGGATGGTGTTAAGCTTAGTGATCTGTAAGATCTGCCTGATTGTCTGTTGACTGGTTATATGTTTATCTTTTGCATATGTCGACATAGTGTTGTTGGGTTGAGACTGTACTGCTTTGTGCTACCAGTCAACAAACTCGGTAATGTTTAGATCGACATGTTGTTATGTTATGGTATGTATGGGTATGTGTTGGTTATTGGATTGAGGCGAATCAATTGGGACTTACGTTGATGTGAGTAGGCCATCAAATGAATGCACTAAGTTACATGATATAAAGTTTAAATAACCTTAAAGTGAAGGATTCAACCCTATTCTGCAGCTTTCGTTTGAGTCTAACCATTGTAGTATTGGGTCCATTAGTCAAAAAATTATTTAATTTATGTTGCATGTAATAGTATTCATGAAGTGGTTGGCTGACATTGATTGGAGTTCTTTAGCAGCTGATGGCAGGGGAGGTGGGGAATCCTATGAGAGCCTAGGAAGTGTTTTAGTATGATTGTTTCGTTGTGAGCAGGAATCAGGAGTATTTTAATGAGTAGGTTTTGATGGAACAAAGATGATCCTTGAGGAAAGTAAGGATATGTGTGGAAGGTAGTATTGGGATCGTACTAATAGAAGCACATGATCCATACTCGAAACAAGGAAAGTTTCGGGGATTCTAAGGACTGGTCGGGAGAGACAACATGGTTTGATACCATGAATCACGACAGTAGCTCCGTATCTGTCGATCTTTGGTTATGGTTGCTCAGGCATGATGATGGGTCTGGTAATTGTTCGACCCTACTAACGAAATTGGTTTGGATTAATTAGTACAGACCTAGATGAGCTTGTTGGTTTCAGGGCCTCGAGGGTGTTGGTTTGAGGTTGTGCATTCGAGTCACGGGACTCATGAATGGAACTACCGTTATGATTGGATTGGGAATTGCAGTTGGAGTAAAATGGTTGATTGATAGTTTGGCATGTCACTACCTATAATGGGGGTTTTCCCTTTCAGTTTACCGAGTTCGGAGAAAGAGTGAGCAGGCTAGTGACCTTCAAAGTTAGGATGTAAGCCCAACTTGGGGTCTGATGGTCGCAAATTGTTGGGTTTTAGTATACTACAATGTACTATGGTGCGCATACAACCCTAAATGCTTTGGATCTATGTTTTCTCTAATTATACATGCAATATTGTTTCCAAATCATTAAGCTTACAACTAGCATACAATTTACATAAACAACATAAAAATGAGTTATAGAATTACCTCCTGTTGTAGCTTGTAGTTTTGGCCTTTTAGAACTTAGCACCTCAAATATGATGCCTCAAATGGTTCATAAACACCATGAACAAAGGAGGACTTGATAGAGAGGCTACTTTGCACACAAAATCGTTTATCACTCTTCTTAGAATGCATGGGGCCGGTTTGGTGACTATGGGGTCCTTTTATAGTGTGGCAAAGTCTAGGGTTACATCCATGCAAACCCTAATTCACATGACCCTTTATATTACTTAGGCTCCATGGGTTAAACCTCCATGGACTATCCATGGACTATTGGCCCATACTATAAGAATCATTGATTTACTTAATTAGTCCTTGTATATTTAATTAGTCTCTTTTGATCACTAAATTAATTCCGAATTAATTATTGATCAATACTAATTAAATAATATGATTTCTATATTAGAACTTATAATATATTAATAAATCACAAATTACCTCTTCTCAAAAGTCCATCCTATCAAATTGCTCTAGTGAAGGCAACTAAAATGGACCATGCTACTATCGGGTCAAGTACATACCAATTATAGTTATGGGCTTAGACACCTAATTCAACACAGGTTTGGCGACATTATGGCATCGTAGGAGTGCGCAGGTGGATTGATGTATTATGGATGCTTTGTGATGTGATTAAGGGTCTATATTCTTGGGTTTTAGTTGGTCAGGCCCGGATTGGCAGTTGGGATTGCAGGCTAGGATGGTATGTTTTGTCTTATGATCTTTCAAGGAACCCTTAGTGTTACATGGTCATGATCGGAAACTTTCAGAGGTCTTCAGCTGAAACTCAAGATTTTCTTAGGATTTGCTTGATCCTTATCTGGAAGATCATCCTGAGTGTGTTATGCATTTTAGGGTCAGGAATGGTTGTACGTGGTTGATCCGGTTTGAGTTATGGTTTAGTTTCAACACCAGTATGTGGTAGTTGAAACCCTAAGTAGGGGACAACTGGGTATTCTGCTTAAAGGATCATCGATCTATTCAGATTCGTGGTATTGAGGAATGGGTTTTAGGGATTTGCGGTGTGAGTATGTGGGATCTCGGTTCAGGGTTTGTCCAAGGAATGGGTATATAGTAGGTGGTGATTGTATGCATGTGTTTGGGAGACACATGGGTTGTCATTCAGCAAGAAGTGGGTGGTGATGGAGCCTGTTGCAACTTTTGGTTCTGTTGGATTAATGTCTTAGTCCATAACTATTTTGGTATGTACTTGACCCGATGGTGCATGGTCCTTTTGGGTTGCCTTCACCAAAGCAACTTGATAGGATGAATTATGAAGAGAAAGGATTAATTATGATTTATTAATATATTATGAGAATAATATATTAAAGGAGAAATCATATTATTTAATTAATATTAGTCAAGAATTAATTGATAATTAATTTTGTGGCTAAAAGAGATTAATTAAACTTAAGGGACTGGAACTGTAATTATAAGATAATTGCATTTGGGCTATGGATCACCTTGGAATAATAGGTTGGACGAATTCTACGGGGAAATCCATTAGAAATTGTCCAAGGGATATTCTAAAAGGGTCCATGGGCTGCTTAGGGCTTAAGCAGTCAAATTAGGGTTTCCTAGTTGAAAACCCTAATAGTCTACATGTATATATAGTACCCTTAAGCCCCCAAAAACGTGGCCAAGAGTTACACTAGGATTTCTACACGTTTTGGGCAGCCTCCTCTCTCCTTATTCTTCATCCTCTTGCTCTTGGTGTTTATGAGCCATTAGAGGAGTGACAATTGTGACTCTAAGCTTTCTAAAGTCATTACAAGGAGGATTTGAGATTGTTATTGCTACATAACAATCAAGGTAAGATCTAAACCCATTCTTATGTTAATATGATTAATTGTATGCTAAAACTAGGGTTTAAAGTCTTGGATGAATTGCATGTACAATAGAGAAACCTAGATCCAAGCATTAGGGTTTGCATGAGCACATAGGATGTTCCTATGGCTAAAACCCATCAAGTTCCTCTTAGGAGTACCAATTAATATATGAGGAGCCATTGGGATTACTCAGGTTGAGAATTGGTGGCGGATGGAAATTGTCAGACGGTGGTTCTTACTTCTAATTATATTCTAGCTTGGAGTGACATCCCCAATTTCACGGCCAGAAAAGAACGATTTGTTTATGCTTTGTTTTTAAAATCAGGGTAATCTTTTACAGAAAACAGTTGTGGAATTTGTTCCCAAAACAAAATATGAATTTATCAAAGCATTTCTTTAAAGAAATGTATTTTCATTATATAACAAAATCTTGGGATGTCATGTTCAACACAGACCAAAAGCATAAACAGAAAAAAATAGACCTTACAACAGTTATTCATAACTACTGGCCTATAATCCAAAATCTCTCGTTATGTCAGCCAACTTATGCTCTCGTGCCATAACCTGTAATACAAAGAAAACTGAGTGGGTAAGGCTTGGGAGCCTGGTGAGCATATAGGGTTTTCATCCCACAATGTTACATATATATATATATATATATATATATATATATATATATATATATATATGGGAGCCTAGTGAGCATATAGGGTTTTCATCCCACAATGTTATATCATATATATATATATATATATATATATATATATATATATATATATATATATATATGAACTCACAAACTTATATAATTGCACCATATAAAAGCAACTCTTATCCCACCCCATTAATCCTCACAATGACACGATCTAAACTCTCGTATCTAAAACCATCCTCTTTACCTGATCCATACTCACAAATCTAAAACTAATCTCTTCACCTGATCCATACTCCCGGATCTAAAACAAATCTATTCACCTGATCCATACTCCCGAATCTAAAACTAATCTCTTCACCTGATCCATACTCCCGGACCTAAAACTAATCTCCTGATTTGATCCATACTCCCAGATCAATAACTGTGCCCAATCCATACTCCCAGACTAGGGACAATTAACTTAGTCTAAATCCATACTCCCGGACTAATAACAAGTTTATCTCTTTACCTGATCCATACTCCCGGATCTAAAACTAACCTCTTGATCTCATTATCCAACTCATCTTTTATCACACACCAACCATCTCATCTACCCATGTTCTACCCAACATATTTGTAGATATAAAATACATATACAGTTTAACTCATTTAAAACTATATAAAACATCCCTTCCACACTCATCTAAAATAAACAACAATATATAAACACATAACACATATTTCATAGCAAATACTTCATATTTATGTGTTAGAAGAGAGTGACTACACACTCACCCAAAACATATACTTAATACCTTCAAACAATACTTGTATTAAAATCGTGTTTATGAAAGGGACTATACACTCACTTGATAAGACGATGATCTGACAGCACCTCGTCTATTAAAATAATCTTTTCCGATAAAACCGAGATGTTTTCTCCAAAACCAGGCTTTATGTGGGCATAGTTTCGGCTCGAAAACTTTACTTCTCCGGATCTTCGGGGCTTCGGGACTTGCTTCAGGTCTCGGGATGATACCGGGGCTTCAGGGGTATAATTTGCATGTAGATCGATGAAATAAGGGTGAGAGAGAAGAGATTTAGCAACCACAAACGGCTGCCCTTTGTGTTCTATTTATAGGGTGAAGTCTGCCGCGAACGCAGGGTGATCCCCAAACGAACGCAGGGCGTTCCCTTCGAATGCGGTGCGTAGGAGCGGGGTTCCGATCCTATCCCTTATCCGTTGAGTCAGCATCGACGTGGCCAGTCCGGAGCCAAGCACTAAACGCGGGGCGTTCCCACTTTGGGATGCGTGCCTCCATTTTCGACATTCTTTATATCCACGTGTAGGTGAGATTATGCTCTACAACTTTCGTTTAGACTCTGTCGGCTAATTTGACTTTATTTTTATTATATTATTTTTAGTAGGCTGGGACAGGAAGACTCCGTTAGAAATTCATAAATTCTTCATCCGACGTCCATTTTCGTCTGTCTTTTCACCGTTGGACTACTATCGACGAGATCTTCGATTCTCGTTTAGATTGTTTCGGCCAAAACTCACTCGATCTCAAATCCGAACTTCAAGCTACATACCGCTAAGTCGAAACTTAGAAAAATCATAACTTCCTCATACGAAGTCAGATTTGGACGTTCTTTTGATGCACACTCTCGGTTTCACGAACTATACAACATTCATTTATAACGCTAAGGCTAAAAATCATTTTATTGTAAATTCACTTTTTATGTCACACAACGTCGTGCCGGTTCTGTTGCGAAACATTGACAGGTCATAACGTCTTCTTTATAACTCGGGTTTCGTCATTCTTTATATATCCGAAATCCTTGTCACGACCACTACAACTTAGTTAAGATTATTCATTCTAAATAATCTTCTACCAAAAAGTCATTTTTGATGCTTATCGTCTCTAAATTGACTAGTCCTAATCTACGGGCGTTACACTTGGGCAAAAATCGATCAGGGAATCAGTTTTTGAATTTTGTACATTCATCCCCACGAGGGTTTTGATTCATTAGATTTAATGGCAATGTGTCCTGAAAGTTTTGTCTCATCGTTTGTCTTTCAACAAAGGTTCTCTGAAAGTTTCAAGTCGTGACAACGGAAGTTCAATGGGTGTGTCAACTTATCATCAAGTTTAGTATGTTTTATGTCCCTTTGGTCTTTGGTTATGCTCACCCTCAATGGTGGTGTGGAATTTTGGTTCATACCAGGCTTGGGTTAAGTGGCATTCAAGATCATTTTAGAAGTCTTCTCGAGTTGGTTGCGTATTGGTAAAACATGTTTAGTCTCAATCAGGTATGGAATCTTGTTTTGATCGATCATGAGGATGTTTTCTATTATTGTTTGAGGCTTTTTGTTCGTTGGAGCTTTGGTATTTCTGCTCTTTCGGACGAGGTTATGGGTTCCTTAAGGATGTGTATTGTAGTAATTCATTGTGTATATGTGGGATGGACAAGATAGCATTGGGGTTTGGTTCAAATTATGTGCATGGTTCTTTTGGGCGATAGCCTTTGAATTGGATCAAGGGTGCAACCGTTGTCCTATTCTCGGGTCGTGGCGACAATGATTTCGTCGGGCTCTACATTGGTAGCAGCTAGTTCAATGAAAGGAATTGGGCGTGGTATAGTTATGACTTTGTTGTGCGGTTAGTGTTGAGGGGGACGTTGTTTAGGTCCCTACAAGGCGGTGGAAAGAGTTTGAGAGTCTTTTGGCCATGATATGGGTCGTGAGTTCCAGTTATAGGTTGTGGGCTCAACGATCTTGATTGATTCATTTCTTCTAATTATGGTACTTTCGGTTTTGTTGCATTGATGGAAGTCAGGAGGCTCATAAATCATCGGGTTTAAATAAAGTGGACAATTAAAGGTTGTTGGATGTATGGGTCGTATATCAGAAAGTCTTTTCGTAATGGTTGCGTTATAACTCCCGTTTGTTCGCAAGCTGTTTTAGGGGTTGATCAACAAGATTGGGAATCGGTTATGAAGTCTCAGATCAAAAGTTCTTTGTTGATGTCTTGGGTGTGTGTTGCCAGATGGGGGTACACCTGAGTTGTTAAGGATTGGAGGTAAATGTGGAATTCTTGGAATTCTCATCTCTGCTCATAGGAACGGTGGTTGGAATGGCATGTCAAGGAGTCACGTTTTACTTAAAGGCTCTTGGAGTATCTTATGGATTTGGGGATTAGTGGGAAATTCGTGATTTATGTGTTTGGGTTCTTTTCACGCATAGTTGGTAGTGATCATTCTCTCTAGAAAGGGGCTAATTCGATGAATGGGTAAATGTCAGTCATGGATTGGGTTTCCGGTCTCGAGAAGCATATTGTTAGAATTGATTCGGTGTTGTAGCCTTGAGAGCCCCCGACTTTGTGGATCTCTTTAGCCATTCGGTCATAGCCAGGCGGTTATGGAATATCTTGCCATTGTCTGTGCCTCTATTCAGTGGTTATCTAGTTGGGGATCGTGTTTGGAGCAGCCCTGTTTTCGGTTGGAAGGTTCAACAGCAGAGGATGGTCAAGGGTCCTGAATCCTCAGTGGATTCAACAAGGTAAGTTAGGATCAGAAGGGTTCCATATGGTTCGGATTATGAAGAATATTGTATCATCTGCGTTCTGAGGTGGTTGTGCTTGCTTAAGAATCAGTTGAGGTAGTGGATTTCCGAATGTGTAAAGGTGGTGGTGGTTTCTCCAGTAATGAAAGTTAGCAAGTCAAAGATGGTATTGAGCTGACTTTTAGTTCGAATCGGGTCCTGGGGAAGGACTGTCTGAGTGACCCGAGGTGGAGATGTGGAATTACTACTCTGGGTTAGTCGTTGCAGCAAACTTCGAGGATGAAGTCTAATTCAAGTGGGGGAGAATTGTAATATCTGGTTTTGAACTACTTCCATTTTTGATCATTATATTGAGATGTATTGCGTTTTGGTCCCTAAGTTCAAGAACATATGCAAAAGGGAGCCTTAATGGCATTATGGTAATTTGAGGCTTCGGAGTACGCCATGCGTACGTGGTGTATGTTGAGCGTACTTGCTAATTGAGGAAACCCTAACTTTTAGGGTTTGGCTGAGATTTAATTATCCTTATGCCCTGATTTTCGTTCACTTTATCAGCCTCCGCCCTCTCATTCATGGTTGTAACCCTAGTTCACCTTGAGAAGCCATTTATAGCCTAAAAGTGTGTGTTTGTGTGCTTAGAAGAAGAAGGAAGGAAGCCAAGATCATATTGGAAGAGTGAAGCACTTTGGATCTGGGACTTATTCTTCATTTGCAACCTTTCAAAGGTGTAAAGCTTGCAACTTGAACCCTCTATATCATTGATCTAGTTTTGGTTGTTTTATGGAGCTTTTTGGGTCCTAAAATGTTAGATCTTGAATATGGCATGCTCTTGACCTTTTAATTTGTCCCTTCATACCCTAGGAGGGGTCTTAAGTCATATAAATGGCTTCCAAGTGGTTAATTTTGCTTCATGTATCTTGTAGAATGTCTTAATGGAATAAGACCTTGTGTTAAGCACTTATTGGACAACATGCAAAGTTGTGTCAACATGCAAAGCTGTGTACGCCCATCATACCTCCGGAGTACGCCCTGCATACGCGCCTTAAGTGGACTCATTCGATTCGACTTGACTGGTTTGACTTAGTTAACTTGGTTGGTTTGATCAGTTGACTTATAGACTTTGACCAAGTTTGACCTCAAGGGTATTTTGGTTGTGATTGGTCACTTGGATGGATAGGTGTTGGTTTGAGTTGAGATTCGGAGTCGAGACCTCATCAACTATGGATCAGATCGAGATGAGTTTTCCTCACTGTACTTGCAGGTCAAAGCCACTAAGGCCGACCCTTTGGATTTGGTATCTTGTTATGTATGTTATAATGTTGTAGTGATCTGTTAGATCGGTATCCTGATATATAGGATGATGTTATGCTTAATGATTCGTAAGATCTATCTGTTAACTAGTTATATGTTGGTTGTTGGTTGAGGTTTTACTGTTATGTGCGTGAGCCAACCGACTGGGGACATTCCAACCTAATGGTTGATTGGGCCCGAGAGTATTCCATCCCGAGGATGACATGTGTCGTTGTATATTGGCATTCCAACCTGATGGTTGATTGAGCCTGGTATTCCAATATGATGGTTGATTGGACCCGATATGATAGTATGGTATGGTGAAAGTGGATTGCTTTGTGCACCAGTCAATAGGCATGGGGTATTCCATCCCGATGGTTGATTGGATCCGACATATTTGGTATTCCAACCCGATGGTTGATTGGACCAAACTGTTTATGATGCGAGGGTATTCCATCCCGAGGATGACTAGGCCCATCGTAGACATGCTTGATATTCCAGTCCGAGGCGGATTGGGCCAAGCATGAGTATTTGAGCATGCTTGTTTGTATATGTTATCTATTTGTGTGGTGGTATTTTGGGGGAAACTCACTAAGCTTCGTGCTTACAGTTTTGGGTTTATGGTTTCAGGTATTTCAGTGGACCGTGGCAAGGCGAAGGCGTGACCGTACACATCCTTGGATTTCGACTGATTTGATTTTGGGAGACTCTGATTTTAAATAACGTTTTGAATATAATGATTTTATAACACTTCTATTATTAAAAGGGTTGTTTTGGAAAGTTTTAAATTTGTTGAATTTTTGGGGTGTTAGAGAACTTAAAAAGTATTTAAAAATGATAAAAAAAAAAGATAAAGTAATTATTAAAAGAACTTCTATCAAGAAAGAGATGTATGTGGACTTTTTGATTGGATCGTTGGAAGGAAGATCAACGCTTATACCATCTGACGTTTTAGTTTTTTGACGAACAAAAGGGAAACATGCATGTGTGGATCTAACAAAGTTTTCCATATTGTGGGTTTGAAGAGTGAAGTATTCACCACCATGTGACAGACTACTTTAAATTTTTTTCTCATTCAAAGTGGCACAAAAAAAGATGCATAGAAAATCAATACACATTTAAACTTTTTACATTTTATACTTTCGGTTTCTGTACGCTAGATGTTGTGGAACTCATCAATAAAGTCTAACAGGTAATACATTGTAATTTTATTATCTCAAGATCTTAATTTTGTCATCAAAAAAGGGTTGGCGACCCAACATTTTATCTATTTACCTGTTACACGTATCTAAAACTTTTATAATTTTTTAAAACCAAAAGAACATTTTAAAATGATACAAAATGCTAAATAAAAGTTAATACAAAAATAAAAACTTTTGAAAGATTAACCGTAAATTACATAATTTTATTGTAATAATGTAGTACTAAACATTGTGGCCCTTAAGATTCAACATACTCTCACGTCATTTGATTCCTTGGTAAAGACACATTATTTAAAATACTAAATTTATTTTGAAGTATACTTAACTAATTAAGTTTTTAGAAGATAAATATTTAACTTAATTTTAAATTTTTATTTTGAAGTACCTGAGTAAACCAATTCGTGCTTGTTTCTTTGATGCTTCTCACACGTGCATCGGACCGTTCTCATGCACCGTCAAACTCGTGCCGTGACCAATGTTGCACGTGCCTTTCCCCTTGATTCATGGCTCTTTTAAGTTATAACAATTTTTAAAGTTTATTTTATTTTATTCTGGAGTATTATTATTTTTTTTTTATGATCAATTCGTAATTTTTAATTGGATTATACATTTTGTTATTTAATTTCCCGGGTAAAAGTAAGTTTGATAACGAATCAAATTATATAACTTTCAGATATGATTCCGATTGATTGAGTTGGCCTGAACCAGTTTTGTCTAAGTTTTTTTAATTGAAGAAACTAATATGTGAAAATGTATTTTGGTATCTTTGTCCATGGATCAAGACAAAGCCGGCTACCGTTTCGGCCCCTCAAATTCCAAAGTGTTTTGTGTTTTTGTTATATTGGGTTATATATGTATACCTTATTCTTTTTCAGCCCAATGGACTAGCTCAATGCCCAATAACTAGATGAGAAACCGGTTGTGTTGTGTTGTGTTGTGTTGTGTAGGGTATGAATTTGTTAATAGTATATCAAATAAAAGTTTATTGATAAATTGTTTTGGTTGTTTGTAGTAGGCTTTGGGCTGGGGGCCACCGCCACCTCACATTCCTCTTCTTGCAAACCACAAAAACTTGGTGCCGATATATCCATATTAAACACGTAACTGCATAAATAAAATCATATTAATTACTAACATCAAAATGAAGCCATAATTTTATTATATTTGACAACCTAAAAGAATAAGTTAAGGTGCATCAAAATAAAAACCTTTTATGATTTTTGTCCATGCAATTACATGAGTATATGACAATCAGTAAGATTTAGATGTGGCTTGGCAAAATCTAAGTTTCAGAAAATAAAATGATATGCTAATACAAAACCATGTTATTAATGGGAATATGCGACTATAATTTAGCAAATTCTAGGTCATCCAGACTTAAGAAATAATCAACTGTGCATAAAAATAAAATCATTTGATTACTAATTTTGTAATGACTAATAAATATGAATATGTGATAAAAGAAATTAAATACAAGCAGATGTGTTTCAAGTTTTTAATCCACTTGATTTGTTTGGTATGTTGTTAGGTTTTATGTTGGTTTACTTATTGATTGTGTATACCGATTGTCGAAATGCTTTCCAATATATAGTAATATAATTATATCAACTATTGTGTTTTTTGACATTGAGTTTGATAGGTTTTTGTTACCATAACAGAAAGAAATGCATGAGAAGAAAAGAGTGGACACCAAATACCTAGGTTCGTATATATAGAAAAATTGTACATTACTATTTTGTGCAATTTGAAACAGATACAAGTTGCTTGATTTTTCTGCTGTATGTACTTTTGATGTATATTATACCCTGAAAGTAAGTGAATCTTAAGTGTTATGAGTTGAAAAGTTAATACCTGTGGTTTTGGTTGAGTATGATAATTCTCTTTTTAGTGGCCGTTTGGAGGCTTTGACGTTTTTGCCTTTGTTTTTTTCTTCTCACGTTGACATTCACCACACCAGCTAGTACATGTGCTTTCTCATCTCTCTAAACACAAAACTATAACAAAAAAAAAATTATAAAAAAACATTATCGAATTCTGATTTTTTTTCTTTTTTTTTTAAGAAAAAGGAAGTTGTATATGATAAATTGGTTGGACCAAGAGTATATTTTAACGATAATTTGCAGAAATCAAGCAAAACAAAAACAAATAGAAAAATGAAGACAAAGACACATGTGAGAAAAAAACACAAGTGGATGCAAAAATTCACTAAGAGAAACATGTTAGAATAATTTAGAGATAAATCATTTATAACCTAGAAGAACAAATTTCTTTTAAAAGTACCAGATAGAAGTATTACTGGATTTTGTATCTAATTCATAGTAATGTATGTGTATTTTGAAAAGGCGAAAAATATATAGTTTGTGGTACCCAAATTGATCTTAATAATCTCATTTCCAAAAGGCGTCGAACTGCAAGAATTGGTTAGCTTGAAGTAAAAGACACAAATGTATAGAAATACAAAACATGGTACGTGAAGGGTCTGACAATTACATGAAAAATCGTTGGAAATCCCACCTTGATGTATGAGTTGCATATTAGTCTAGATTATACCTTTGCCACCAAATTTGGAGTTTGAATTAGATAAGAAAATCATGGGAAGACTTTGAGCCTAATAACCGAAGAAGAATGAAACAATTGTGGGTAGGCTCTACTTTATAATCTTCCCCTGTAAAATTGTAAATGAATAAACCAGTCTGAATTGATTATTTGATAATATTCTTTATTTTATTTATTTTTTTGTACAATTTTAGTTTTAATTTCCTTTTTTTCCTTTAGACTTACTAATGCCACATTATGTGAACATTTTATTACTCAAAACCAAAGTTTGTTATCATTCTTTGCAATTTGCCATTTCCATTTACTCGAAATAGTTGATACTTACATTTATTTTGTTCAGCTTGCAGGTTAAAAATAACCCAAATTTATAGACAACAAAAACAGGAGAAGGATAATAGATAAACTGAAATGATCTTAGTCTTGATATCAGAACACCCAATACGTATCATAAACGATCTTTTTGAGTTATTTATAAAAAAAATATTTACTTGTCATTGCAAATGAAGTTTAAATAGAAAAACATATTTTGAGATAAAAATGACAAAATAGATAATCTATTATATGATCCTAAATTCTAATTTACTATGAATTCTATCAAGTTTTGAGAGAAAAAAAAACCCCCTCATTTGTGGGATAAATTTAGTAGAAAAATTATGAAGATTAACAAAACTTACATATTGTTATAACAAAATGTCACACCCCCAAACCGGAACGGCGGAAACGTTTGGAGGCGGAGGACGTCATGTTTAGTATCACAACACATGTATCATAGTAATCAAAGTAACAAACAACCATCACATTAATATGAAAGTGTTTACAAAGTATGTGGTTCACATAAGATTGACTCCAAAAGTAAATAACAAAACAAGACATGAAGCTACTATACTTCATCTTTTGAATCCCAGCGTGCATACATGTCTACTAGTTTCCTGAGAATACAAGTTATTTTGAAAGAGTAGATCAACATTTAAGCTGGTGAGTTCATAAGTATTTAAGTGATGAAAAGTAAGTTGTAAGTTCTTTTAGAAAAGTTCGCATGTTCCTACAAAAAATCCTATATTTTCTGATATGATGATTTTAAATTAAAAATGACTCTACAATTCCTTCTCTGAGTACTAAATGGATACAAGTTATATACAATTTAGAGTAAACAGACAATCGATTGTGTGAATCTACCCTAAACCCACAACCAAACAAGGAACAAGGGATGAGGCGGAAGTCACACATCTCATTGTTTGTTGGATCTTCATTGCATATAACCCTGGTGTATTCATTTAGTACTTACGGAGTTAACTGTAAAAGTTCTTTATATTTGATGAAAACATTCTTTAAGAATATCATATATTTCCTTTAGTAAAAATGATAACCACAATAGTTCCTTCTATAATCACTTGGTTTATACAAGCTATATATAATCTAATATCGAACGGACAGTTAAATGGGTGAATCTGCCCTAAGCCCACAACCAAACAAGGAACAGGAAGTAAGGCGGAAAACACACATCCAACTGCCTATCGGATAATAATTACATATAACCCTAATGTATAAACTAAGGTATTATAGAATTAACCACTAAAGGTCCTTTAAGTTATACTGGTTTAATAGAATGAATTAAACCCTTTTACTGAGAAGTTTATAGTTTTTCCTACTAAATGTTCTATTTGAAAAGTATGTTTTTGTACTAGAAAATGGTATATTTAAATTCTATTTTATGACCTGACCCATACCTGGTACTCCTTATGATTACTTGGTGTATGTAGAATATATATATATATATATATATATATATATATATATATATATATATATATATATATATATATATATATAGCTAAGATTGGATTGATAGTAGACTGGGTGAATCTAGTCTAAGCCCACAACCAAACAAGGAACATGAAATGAAGCGGAAAGCACACATCCTACTGTCTGTCGGACCAGATTAATATATAACGCTAATGTATCTACCGAGGAATCATAAAGTTAGCATTATAGGCCCCGTTCTAACTGAATGTACTAAGACTCGATTGTATTGTTTGTCTTTTGTAAGTTTTCCCAAGTTTAAGACTATCTTTACTAGAAAATAGTTTGCATTACCTTTTATGTGAGAAGATCACTATATGAATGTAATGGGAAAAATGAAAGTATTCAGTAATGTTGTATAAAGTAACTACTGAACACTAACTGCCTTAAAACCAGTTTGTTAATTAAGGTTAAAATGTGATGTGGTTATAACTATACTGATTGACACGTGTTTAACATGACGACCTACTAGCGCCGAAGCTGATGTAACGTTTGTCACCCGTAGACCGGCAAGTCCAATTGTAGCTAGCAGCAAGGTGTGGGGTGTCAATCATTTATAGATCTATACACAAACTCATGCTCTCCCTCGAGGAGACTCTGGTTACAAAACGCGACCTAACAAGTATATTGCTAAGACGTGAACTAGTGGTTTCACATTATTGTTATCTTGTTCTTGTTATCGTATGTTCCTTTTGTTCTTTTTATTATATGTTCCTCCCTGTTCTTGTTATTGTATGTTCTGAACTCCTAAACTATAGCTATTATAGTTTACTAGTATGTTTGTTTTGAATTGTCTCTTATTTGTAAAAAAGACTCGATTATCTACTGAGTTATGCTCGTACTTTAAAAACGGAGTTTTATAAACGATAAAGTAACATAACTTAAAAATAGTTTTTGAAATGATTTTGATCACTTATAAAAGCATAAGAAATCCTTTAATGTGATGGTTATCACAGATAAACATTTACACAATATCATTGTGTTCAACTTGTATTCCCCCCCTCCCCCCCCCCCCCCCCCCAAAAAAAGCATTTAAAACATTTAAAAGATTGATTATAGGGGTATGAACTTACTTGGTAAGAGTGACGATTTGATGTGAAACTAGGCTTTACGCGGGCAGTACTTCGACTGGAAAGAATGTTTTCTCGGGAACTTCAGGGTGTCGGAACTTGCGTCGGGGGTTAGGGGTGTTATCGGGGCTTTAAGGGGGTAAAAAGTGGCTTGAGAGAGGTTTTTAGAGTGAAAGAATGTGAGAAAAACCAAAAAATTTGGAGAATCTCGCATCATATTTATAGGGTTGGACTGAACCTCGGACACAAGGCATTCCTGCGAATAACATTGGGCATTCCGGAGCACAGGGCGCTCAACTCGTACGCAGCGCGTTCTGGCAGCTCCTTGTGCGTCATTGCTTACCGATCTTCAGACTGGATAGGCGAAGTGAAGAGGGGGCGACGTGGACAATCTGAGGCTCTTTATTGCGAACGCGGGGGGTTCCCTTCGAACCAGCCTCGAAGTGTGTGCCCAGATCTTTAAAAACATGTAACCTCCGCATACGAGCTCCGTTTTTTACGTTCTTTATATCCACGCGTATGTGAGATTATACCCTACAACTTTTGTTTAGACTCCATCGGCTAATTTTGACTTTATTTTTAATATTATATTTTTACAGGCCGGGACAGGAAAAATCCGTTAAAAATTCATAATTTCTTCATCCGACATTCGTTTTCGTCTGTCTTTTTATCGTTGTACTACTATTGACGAGATCTTCAATTCTCGTTTAGGTTGTGTCGGCTAAAAATCATTCGATCTCTATTTTGAGTTTTTAGCTGTCTACTGCTAAAGCGAAACTTAGAAAAATTAAAACTTCCTCATACGAAGTCAGATTTGGAGGTTCTTTTTATGAATATTTACGGTTTAACGTATTCTACGACTTTCATTTAGATTGTTAAGGCTAAAAAGTATTTTATTGAAAACTCGTTTTTTACGCTAAACAACGTTTTGCCGGTTTTATCACGGATCTTCGCTTGATCATAACTTCTTCGTTATAATTCGGATTTTTGTGTTCTTTATGTTTTTGAAAACATTGATACGATATCTATCACTTAATACATTCCAATTGAGATTTTGAACATTTCATTTTTTGATGTTATTCTTATTATTTCAAAAATAGGTTACAATACTTGATTTTAGATCGTTATTTTGACTTGAAAATATCAGGTTGTTACACAAAACAATAGAAAAAAGTAGAATATACAAGGCTATATATAAAGAAAAGAGTTAAAAGTGAATAAATCACACACAATCTACAGTGTTGCTCTCCCAAACATTTCATTATATTGAAAAAGAAAATAGAAAGAGGTAAGGAGTTCATAATTTGTCATTATGGCCGATAATCATGGATATATGGTAATGGTCAACTTCTATTGAAATAGCATAATAGGTTTTGATATTAATCCAATATTGGAGTGTTGAAATGAAGTTCTATGTACATATTTAAGCACATGTTTTCGCTGAGTCATACAATCAAAAAATAAGTTAGTTGGACATTTAAACAAACAGTTGGGGTGCAATTATGAAGACATTGTAATCATGAAAGAGAGACAGAAGAAAATACCATCGAATTTCTCCGTGTGTATTATTGTAGTCTCTATATGTGGGGTGTAGTGTCAATTCCAATTTGAAAAGGCAAGTTGAAAAGTTCACAAAACATTTTAGATTATTAGAATCAATAAAATCCATAAAACTTCCTTAATTATTACTCTAATATATAAAAATGATGTCGGAGGAACTTCCAATCTCCCTGTAAGCAGCACATGCTAACGTGAACATCCCAAGAACTTCCAATCTTCCAAGATTGAGCGAAAATTACAAAGTGCAAATAACTGTGTACTTACTTGGCTAACACCAAGAAGTTGGTTATAGTAGTTATTTCTCCATCGCTGTCTGGAAATCAAAATCCAACAATTCAAAACTAAATAATCGTTAACCAATTTACATGTAATGGGATGAAATAACAAACTGATTGAATGAATTTTTGTGTGTTCAGATGAACAAAAGAGGCATAATTTACTTGTTATATTTTATTTTAATACATCCTCCAAGAGGTAGAGCACCCTTCTACATGAGGTGACCCAGTTGGAAGCAAGTCATCGAAGTAGCAGAAATCGGTGTAAAATCCGATGTTCTTAGAATTGGAGCAAGAAACCTAAATTTAAACCCATAAAGATAAAAAAAAAACAAAGATTACAACTGTCGTTACAGAAGAAGAACACAGTGGCAGGAAAAAGACCATGGAAATCCTTCCATGGTCTAAGGATCGAATAGATATCATACTCCCTCTATAGTCGACAACGTCGTTGACGAAGTTTTTGAGTAGCGGTGCACCTTGGATAAAGTCGTCGACGACGTGAAGTAGGTATAGAGGTGCTTGCCTGGTAGTATTCGAGATGGTGAATGCATAAACCCTAATAACAATTAGGCTTCAAGGGAAGATCACAACAGAGGGGAGAATTTTGGGAACAAAAAATAACAGGAGTGTGTTCAACTTCCTTTTATCCTCCTTACATCTCACTTAACTATCCCGTTGTTTCATCAGCCAGAAAGAGGAGGACACATAGAGGCAGTGGAAGCGTCAAGAAGAATGGTCTGAGGCGGTGGAAGTTGATGGGGTAAGGTCGATAAGATGATTGTGGATGTGACCAGGGTCGAAGTAGAGCTGCACGAAATTAGGGATCGCCGACTTCTACAGTGGTGGAGGCAGACTGGACTGCGTCGACTATGGCGGAATCATAGAAGCGAACTGAGTGATCTATCGACTGTACTCTCTGGTGGTATCATAGAGGAATCGAGAACTTAGAACTCCCGTTAGTTCGATTTGTGGCCTTTGTGTGTCAATTTCTTTCAAAAGAAAAAGAGGAGAATGTTTGGAGAATTGTAGGGAGCTGTGGAAGAAAGAAACTGGATCGCCAATATTCCAAGCGGTTGAAAGTTTTGTTGATTGAGAAGAAGTGGTGGATGAGAGGTTAAAGTAGAATTACAGAAATATGAATATCACTGGCCGAGAAAACTTCTGTAGGTGTTGTATAACACGTATCACCGACGAAACATATATATTGGATGGAATAAGAACACGTGATCATAAAGAACTGAAAAAATGACATAAATTGCCTAAAACAAATATGCTCAACAACAATTCAAGAAGATAACAAACCACCATAAGCAAATGACTGGTTTTGCCCAAATATGACGAAGTTTACTATTCCTAAGCTTTGCCCTTTTTAATATATATATATATATATATATATATATATATATATATATATATATATATATATATAAGACGCCAAAAAGGGAACCATAGCGAGTCCGGTTAGCAAGATTACCTACTGTACGGTACATCGTCAATTTTCGATTTCAAAAGTTCATCAACAACATCAGTAATCTTTTTCTATGAAAAATACAAACACCATCGCTTCCACTTCAACAGTAGTAGTTAGTTCTTCACCGATTCTATTTTTTGTTCTAATTCTTTTCAATTTTTATTTATGAAATATTATTAATCCTCAGACAGTTTCTTATTCTTCCCTATTTACTTTAGATTTCTTGTTTTTAAAATAGTGTTATTGCACCTGACACAAATCAACGAATCAACACTTCTTTTTAAATATGGTTAAAGAATTGATTGTTATTGGGATTTATTTCTAAATCATAAGTTCGAGAATCGAGAGTTTGAGGCAATTGATTTCTGGATATGATTCTGTGTAAATTTAAAGCTTCTTGAAATTTCTTATTTTTTTAAAGTTATTATATCATTGTGGATTTGATATTTTTCCTAACACTTTGTGTGTAACGACCTTTATCGAGTTAATTGTCACACCCCCAAACCGGAACGGCGGAAACGTTCGGGGGCGGATGACTTCATGTGGTAGCGTAACAAATGAATACATAGTAAAGAAAGCAATACAACCATCATATATATAATTGAAAGTTTACATTGTTAAAAGGTACATGTTCAAAACCAATTACAATATGATGCCAAAATATGAATTTAAACTGGCGCCGCAGCGTCCCTTCTTCAAAAGTTGTTTGTTACCTGTAATTACTGAATCCCTGGGACATACAAGTAGTTTTGAAAGAGTAGATCAACATTTAAGCTGGTGAGTTTCGTAAGTATTAAATGACAACATTTGTATGAAATGAAATGTTTTGTTTTTGGTTTGTTTGTTCCTAGAAAATCCCATATTTTCTACTAGCATAAATGTAGCCTTCTATCAAGACCAATGTTTGTTTCTAGAAAATGTATGTACGTATAAAATTTCCAATACGTCTGAAAAACCCCGTAAATCAATGTATTTTTAATACCCCATGTTAGTTTTTATAACCATGCTATTGACTAGGAATGCCTATACGCAACGTTCTTCAGGCGTTGGAATGTTCTGACGTTTGTCACCCCAAATGGTGTACTGTAGCTAACAGTCAGGGCGCGGGGTTGTCAAGCCCGTATAGATCTATACACAAACACCATGCTCCCCTCCAAGGGATTCTGGTATATAATACAGGACTTGAAATGTGTACTCGAACGTACGTGAAGTTAATGTCTCACAAAATTTAGTATAAAAACACATTTACGTGTAAAAATGTTCGTTTGTTCTTGTATGTGAAAATGACTTCTTGAAAATAGTGTTTCTAGTATGTAAAAGTTAGTAATGTTCTCGTAAAACTATACCTATTATAGTTTTCTTTAAGTGTGTCTCATTTGTATAGTAATCCCTAGTAAAATGCTCACTTGTTATGAAAAGTAAAAATTTTATAGTGTCTAAGATGGACACATATACATACAGTATAAGCAGAGTGTTTGATTTATACATATATAACAACATTTTTCATTTCGAAAGATATGATGTTATCGTGATATATTTTGCATATGAAAGTTTCCCTATAATAGTTATAAATCACATATGATTTCGTTGATAAAAAGTGTATAATGGAACTTTATATAACACACGATAATAATCGTGTGCTTTACTTGTATTTCCCCCCTTAAAACCATATAAAAGCATTTATAAAACATTTAAAAGCGTGGATTATAAGGGTATGAACTCACTTGGAAGATCGAAAAAGGCGAGATGAAAACCGAGCAGAATTTCGACTCGAGAAAGCGGATTTTCTTGGGATTCTCGGGAATCTCGGGAGCACAAACGACCTTCGGGACTTGAGCAAGGAAACCGAGGCTTCGGGTTAGCACGGGCACGGAGAACGAGGCAAGAACGCAAGAAAGTTGAGAGAAATTGAGCCCTTTCTTCGGAACCCTCGCATCCCTTTTATAGGGGGTGGGAACCGCCTCGGTACGCCGGGCATACGCGAGTACGCTGGGCGTACGCGTGCGTCATGCGTGACCGGATCCTCGACTGCCTCGGAGCTTCGGATGGGACGGGTATAGCCTCGCATAGGGGCGACGTGGACGATCCGAGGCCTAGTCCTCGAGTATGTTGGGTGTACGAGCGTACGCTGGGCGTAACTCGGCTCGACCTGGTGACTCCTCCTTCAGATAATACCAAGGTTAAATAATAAAATTTATATTTTAATTATTTAATAAACTTCAAAAATTCATATCTTCTTCATACGAACTCCGTTTTCGACGTTCTTTCTATCCACGCTAGGTGAGACTACGCTCTACAACTTTCGTTTAGATTCCGTCGGCAAATTTTGAAATTATTTTTATTATGTATTTTTAAAAGGTCGCGGTAAGAAAATTTTGTTAGAAATTTATAACTTCTTTATCTGACGTCTATTTTTGCCCGACTTTTTACCGTTGAAAAAACCATTGTTGACACCTTCGCTTCTCATTTAGGTCATTCCGGTCAAAAGTCACTCGATCTCTGTTTCGAGTTTTTAGCTGTCTGTCGCTAAGCCGAACTTGGAAAAATCACAACTTCCTTATACGAAGTCAGATTTAGGCGTTCTTTTTACATACGATCATGGTTTAATGACATCTGATATAGTAGGTAATTTATTAGAGACTTTTGGACATTTTATTTTCAAAGTTAATTTCATTATATCAAAAGTGGTTACAATATTTGACTTTTTAGGTCATTACATAGAGTTGAAATATCGGGTTGTCACATTAATGATTACTAAATATTTCTTAATTAATTTTTGGGCTAAGTGTTGTTAGAAGGACCAAATTGAGTGAACTTGTAGTGAGTGGGCCAAAGGCTTGGGTCGCCCATAAGACGTACGTTGGGCGTAGCCTTGGTGTACGCGGGGCGTAGAGAAACATTGGATGCGAGGGGCGCATGCACGTACGCGCAGCGTACCAAGGGGTGCGCGCAGCATACGTGAGCAAATTCCAAAACCCTAATTTTTAGGGTTTAAGCCATATAAATATCACATTATAACTTAAACCCTAGCCTCCTTACAACCCCTCATCCTCAGAAACCCTAGAAACCCTCTCTTACTCCATTATTGTGTGTGTTTGGCCTTTAGGTATAAAGCTTCCAACTTTCCTCATAAATGCTTAGATCTAGGTTTATGGATCTTTGGATATTTTTAGGTCCAAAGAATGGATTTTTATGGTTCAACTTCATATTTAGGCTTAGAGTTTCCACCCTTAGAGCTAAATGTGTCCCATAAGCAGTAAAGTTTCAATCTTTAGGACTATTTGTAACCATGCATGAGATCTAGCCATTTCCATGAAGTTGTTATTTTCAAAGTTTGATCTCACTTGGTGGTTTGCAAGCCACCAAGTAATCGACTTTATGGGTTAAGACGGATTATTGGACTCAGATCTGTAATTTGGACTTAGTGTCTTAAGGGATTAAGCGGTTTTGAAGAAAATGGATTAACAGAGTAGTACGTTGGGCGTACACACCAGTACGCGCAGCGTACAAGCCATGCAAGTTATATACGTAGCGTACAGAAGAGTACACTCAGCGTACCCTCAGACTTTGGGCTTTGTGACATTTGGGCCTCGGTTTGGGCCAATCTTTGGACTTAGCAGATGTTGGGCCGAAATGGGCCACCAGAAGTCAGATAATGGACCAAGGATATGTTTAGGCTTAAGGGAAGGCCCATTTGAAATGTTGGGCCCAATTTAGAAAATTGGGCCATTAGTGGGCCAATAGTGAGCTGGGAAGATAAGATCGAAATGGGTCGTGGGTATGGTCTGTATTAGACCAAGGGGTAAAATGGTCTTTTTTCCCTAAGAGGTATTATGGATTTTGACTAAGTGTTGTTATGTTATTGATAGTTGGGGAGTCATCAAAGCAACTGTTAGAGATTCCTTCTAGTGATATTCGAAATTCAGCCTTACGAGGTGAGTCCTCTTCCAGTAGGAACGGGTCTAAGGCACCAAGGCCGACCCGTTTATGTATGTTAGCAACACCGGGGTTAGCCCGATGTAGTTATATGTTTCCAGACTTTGGTATGATGTCGGGGTAAGCCCGAGGAATGTTTGTATGCTTGATGTCTTCATGATTCTTGAATGTGTTTTTTTATGTGTTCCGGACTTCGGTCCGATGCCAGGGCAAGCCTGAGGAAGTTCTAGCTTATATGTTATGTGTTATGTGTTATGTGTTCTGGACTCCGGTCCGATACCGGGGCAAGCCCAAGGAATTTTTATATGTTTATGTGTTATATGCCTGTTTCTATGCTATATGTATACCGAAATTCGGTCCGATGTTGGGCGGGGCCCGATGTTGGCGAGGCAGATGCCAGACTTCGATCTGATGCTGGGAAGGGCCTGATGTAGTGGGCAAGGCCTAATTTATGTTATTATGTGATTGTGTGTATGGTACGTGGTAGTTTGGGGAGACTCACTAAGCTTCGTGCTTACAATTTTCAGTGTTGGTTTCAGGTACTTCCGGTAGCAAGGGGAAGAGCTCGGGATGATTGTAGTGCACACACCATTGATTCAGCTTGGGATGTTTGGACTCTGATATTTTTCACATGATTTTGATACAGTATTTTATTATGATGATTTGAGATACATTACTTATGTTATTTTTATGAGACGACAAATGGTATTTATGGTTTTATAAATAATCAAAACAAAATTTTTGGACCGTATTTTTGGGATGTTTCAAGTTGCTATCAGAGCCTTGGTTTGAGGGTTTCGGGCATGCTTTCGAGTGTGCCTGAACTCAAACTGGGGACTTGGTATGAAAATTTTCAAAAGAAAAATATTTTTATAAAAATAACTTTGAAAAGAGAAAAGAAATTTTAAAAGGAGAAAAGGGTGTGGTGCATGCAATTAGCCGAGCTCAAGTAAGTTCCCAAATTACCCATACAAGTTTATGTTATATGTGTATCAACTTTATGAGAACTGCATGCTAGATTAGCGCTAAGGATCTAGGAAAGATGCCTTATGTGCCTGTTATATGTGTATCAACTTTATGAATTACATGCTAGTACAAATTAGTCAGTATGATGGCCTGATTAGTATATGCTTGGTTATGTTTACTCAATGCTCGAATGCTGCTTTCTTTGTGCTTTTAGGAGTTCTAGATGTATTTTACTAACTAGTAAGCAAATATGTTAAGTTACATATTGCGAGGACTAAATAATTTCAGAAGGTTAGGTTTAGCCTTATCTCACAACTCTCGTTTGACTCTAACCATTCTAGGGTAGAACCTCTCATTCGAAGAATTATCTAGTCTTAGTGATATGTAATGGTATTCGCGAGCTAGTTAGGGGGAGATACCAGGGACTTCTTATGTCGCTGATGGTGGAGAGTGGGATGGTGATTACCCTAGGGAAAGCCTAGGATAAGAGTAGCACGTAAAGCATTAGTAGCAGAAGGGATGATAGCTTATTTTATTTCCTTATTTTTATTAGTTTATTTTAGATTTTTAGCTCTTTTTAATTATTAATGCATTGTATATTCTTTATTTTCTTTATTATGGATCGTACCGGGTGCTTTTTATTTTGCAGGTATTCGGTGTTCGTTGCGGTTGCGGGTTGATTGGAGACGGCTTAGTGGGCTCTCGAGGCATTGTTCGGCCTGACGGATCCATAAAATAAGATTTGGGCCTTAAGATTTAAAGACTTTGATATTTTGGGCTTGTGAAGATGGGTCATAAACTTTTATTTTGGGCTTGGAGTATCCATTTTTGTAGCTAAATGATGATTGGTTGGTTTAAATCACATGGATATGGAGGGGACCAAAAGAATCTTTGGTAGTGGAAGGGTGGAGTGGAGGAATGAAGAGCCAACAGCATTACAGTAACACTTGCGCGGGTGAAATTTTCGTCGCGCGGGTACCCACGCAACTGCCCAGTTTGGGCAATTTGATCATTTGGCACACCATAACCTTGGGGGATCAGATCTAGCAGCCATCACTTCGATTTTACACCATTGGAGAGCTGAAGAAGGCGATTTTGGAGCTTGAAACACATTTCTTTTCATCTTTCCAAGTTATTGGTAGTTTCTTTATGCAATTAGACTTTTGTGATTGTTATTTTGTTGCCATGAGTGGCTAATTTCTCTATATTGGTTAACATTGGTTAAAACCTTTGAATGTTTGTGGGTTTTTGAAGGATTCATGCTAAATTATCAATTATCTTATGTTTAGGGTTCTAGATCATATTTCTTATGCTTGTTTAATGCTTTGATCATGAGCTTGGCACTTGAATGAGCTATTGTTAGTTTATTTCTTTGGTTTTGCATTGAATCATTGAATTAACTTAGAACAAGGGCTTTATGACGGTAAGCATTGACATCCTCTAGGAATTGGGGATTCCTTCTTTCTTAAGGCTAATTAACTTCTTGGTTCAATTGCTTCAATTAAACCCTTGATCTTGATTAAGAAGGTGTGTTATGGGCTTCCCCAACCTCCATACTACCTAAGAGGAATCTTGACATATCATGCTTCATGATTGCTATAACCAATTTGGGATGAATGATAAGCTTCATGTTGAATCCTAATGATAAACACACAAATGTTCATTGTGTTGAATTGCTTTAGTTAACCAACTCTCTCCAATATTTGAGCATCTCACTATCTTGCTTAATTGCAATTTTTTAGTTATTCAAATCTTTTAGTTTTTAAGAAATCATAACACCCCCTTTTTTAGTTAATTGTAGTTAATTAGTTTATTTACACTAGTTCTTTTAGATTGCATTGGTAACAACCATTTCCTCGAGGATTGATACCCCTTTTTACCACTGTATTACATTTTATTTGCAAACAAAGGGTGTAATTTGCTTGGTGGACTTGACATCCCACTAAGTTTTGGCGCCGTTGCCGGAGAAATTGGTTATTGTTATTTGATTGTTTATGCCTAGGACTAAAAGAACCGGTGAACTACTCTACAATCTGGAAATTGAAAAAGAAGAAAAAAGGTTGAAAAAGTTAGTCAAACAAGCACTCGTTCAAGCTTCTTCCTCATCTCCACTAATCAACATTAAAGATCAAGTTCATACTTCAAGTGATACCGACACCGAGCTGAGTTCTCCAATTATTGGTCATTCCTTTGAAGACATTCCATTTGAAAACTACATAACCATGAATCACAATCCACCTCACAATCCCAACCCAAACCCAAACAATCAATATGCCAATACCCCACCCCAACAACCAAGACAACAACAACAAGAACCGCTCATTGATATGCCACCTTGGAATCAATCCCCTCCTCAAAACCAACAAAATTATCAACCATCACAACCGCAAAACCAACAATTCCACCAAAATAACCAACCTTAAAACAATGCTTTTCAAGTTCAACAACAAGTACATTACCCAAATCAACCCAATAACCAACACCCTCCAATGTACCAAAACACAATGTACCAACAACAACAACAACCTCCTTACAACCAATACCCTAACTACCAACCTTATCCACCACCAATCTACAATCCCCAACAATACCCATACCTACCTTACCAACAACCACCCAATTACATGAAACAATATCCCAATCAGCCCTTTCCACCCAATCCCCCTCAAGAGTTGACACTTAGACAAATAATGGAGACAGACGTTTTTCATACACCTCTTGCTATTGTTTATCCCACAAATCGCCGAGGAATCGAATTGAAGTCAAGTTTCATACATCAACTTACGAAGTTACATGGTTTGGATAGAGAAGACCATCAAAAGCATTTGAAGTCATTTCAGATGATATGTGTTAGCATGTTGCCCAAAAATGTGACATTGTATGATTTAAAGCTAACCGCCTTCCCGCTCACCTAGGAAGACAAAGCTAGAGAGTGGTTATTCAACTTACCACCGGGATCTATTTACACATGGGAAGAGTTACTCGAAGCCTTCAATAGCAAGTTCTATCCCACCTCACGGATATCAAGCCAAAGAAGTAACATTTTGGGGATTCGTCAAGGAGATAATGAGACTTTTCATGATTTTTGGGAGCGATTCAACAACTTGTGTACAAGTTGTCCTCAACACAACATTCCCGAACAATTACTTCTTCAACAATTTTATGAGGGTATGAATGAAAAATATTGAAGCATGATTGATGCTTCAAGTGGTGGTGACATCTTCAAAAGGACACCCCAAGAGATAAAATCACTTTTTGGAACCATTTCTCAAAATCAAAGGAACTTTGGAACTCGAAATGATATGAAGAGAAATTCTCCACAAGTGGTTGGTGAAGTTAGCAACACTCAACACTTGGAATCAAAACTCTTGGACTTGACTAATGTGTTAAGTCAAATGGTGGTGGGAAGTGGTCAACAATTAACGGTGTGTGGCATTTGTGCAATGACGGGGCATTATACGGATAAGTGTCCCTCACTTGTTAGTGAACCGGAGGATTTTAATGCAATGGGAGGATAACAAGCTCAACCAAGACCCATGAGATTTCAAAACAACTTCAACCCAAATTGACGGAATAACCCAACCAACCCATACCTACGAAAGCAAAACCCACCACATGTTATGATGAGACCCCAATTTTCTCAATACCCATCACAAAAACCTCCATATCCCCAAACATCTCATCCCCCTCCAAATTACCAACAACCTCATCAACAAGGTCAATCAAGCGGTAACCATCAAATGAGCCTTCAAGTTGTCACTTTTCTTGCTCAAATCCAAACCCAACTTCAACAAGAGACCAAGAACACTTTCTCCAACATTCAAGAACAAATTGGAGACTTGGCCACCGCTCTCAACAAGATAGAACAAAGGGGTAAACTTCCATCTCAAACCGAGAAGAACCCCAATGTGAGTGCAATAACCTTAAGAAGTGGGAAAACCCTTGGAGAAAGCAACCCCAAAAGAGTTTTAAGAGAAAAAGAAGATGAGGTTATTGTTGTTGAGCCTACAAAGGTTGTAGTTCCTCCAAAGGAACCGATTGTGACAAACAATGATCAACCCAAATCTTCCAACAAGAACATCAAGCCATTGGTCATACCACCACCTTTTCCCTCCCGGTTAGCCTTTTCCAAGAAGATAGAGGAAGAAATTGAATTATTTGAAACTTTCTGCAAGGTCCAAATAAACATTCCACTATTGAATGTTATTAAACAAATTCCAAGTTATGCAAAATTTCTCAAGGATTTGTGCACCAAGAAGAGGAAATTCAAGGAAAATGAAAAGATTCAAGTCAATGCAAACGTGTCTGCGGTTATCCAAAAGAAGTTACCTCCCAAATGCAAGGATCCAGGAATATTTGCTATCCCTTGTACCAAAAGTGATTTGCATGTCGAAAGCGCCATGTTAGATCTTGGTGCCTCGATCAATGTGATGCCATATTCAGTTTGACGATCTCTTAATGTTGGACCTTTGAAAGAAACGAGAGTAATCATTCAATTAGCGGACAAGTCAAGTGTGTCTCCCAGAGGAGTGTTGGAGGATGTTTTAGTACAGGTTAATCAACTAGTATTTCCCGCGGATTTTTATGTCATTGATCTTGAAGAGAAGACTCCTTCCAAATCATCTATGATCCTCCTTGGAAGACCTTTCATGAATACCGATCACACGATCATTGATGTCCATAAAGGAAAAATTACTATGGAGTTTGATGAAGAGATCATTCACTTCAACATCTTTGAAGCAATGAGGTACTCTAGCAACATTTCTCCATTGTACCGGGTTGATGTCATTGAGCCAATAAACGAGATAAGCCCTAATATATTCATACACAAGATTCTTATGGGAGATTATTGCAAGCCTAGGAAAGAGGCTCAAAGAAGATTAAATCTTCCAATGATGGAAGTGCTCAAGAAGAAGATAATTAAAAGGTTCAAATGGTGCAAAGAGAAGAAAAAGGCATTTCATGACAAGCACATAACCCAAAAACACTTTATTTCGGGTCAAGAAGTTCTTCTTTATCATTCACGCTTAAAGATATTCCCGGGAAAATTGCGATCTCGAAGGCACAAACCTTTTATTGTTATAAAAGTGTTTAATCATGGTGTGGTTGAAATCAAGAGTTTGGAAATGAACCAAATCTTCAAAGTAAATGGGAATTGTTTGAAACCATTTTATAAAGGCTTTGACACGGGAGAATTCGACAATGTAACATTGGAAACTACGATTTACGAAGGTTGACGGACGTGGGGCTATGTCTTGGCAAAGACGTTAAATAAATGCATTGTAAATAAAGAATATCCGCTTGAAGTTTTGATGTCTCTAGGCTTGAAGTTGGTCTAAAATAAGCATCTTGAGGTTTAGCAATGATCTTGGTAAAGTATGGAAGAAAACCGGAGCTTGTGGAGTGAAAAATTGAAAAAAATGTCAAAATCTGCAACTTGCGCGGGTGCCCGCGCAAACATTGCACGACCCAGCACTACCCGCGCAAAATCCAAGCTCAAATTACCCCCACATGGGATGCATTCTGATGTATGCGCGCGGCTGCCCCCACCCTTCGCAAGGTTTGTGAGGGTACCCGCGCAAACATGTCACTTCATAAGAAAATTTCGAGCCATTTCATATGCTTCCTTTGTGCGACCAAGCTTTCATCCATGTGTATTTAGGCGGCCAAGAACTCCACCCACACATCATTGTACAACCCACGTTTTGCTTCCATATCGTCCTCGTGGGCCTCCTCCACCTTGATCCCGATGTGATCCTTCCTTACTCTCATCCTAAGCGTTGAGGACAATGCTTAATTTTAAGCTTGGGGTGAGGTATTCTTATCTTTTTTTTTATTGCATTAGTTGCATTTAGAGTAAGTCATTTAGGTCATTTATAAAAATTGCATAAAATTTCAAAAAAATATTGCATATTTTGTTTCTTTCTTTTCTAATTTTCATGCTTTTTAGATGCATTCTAGTTTAAGTTCATGCATTTTTGTTCTCTCTTGTTTTATCATCCCTATAGGTATCATAGCTCCGAGTCATAAGTATTGAATCATAGATTGGTCTCGGGTCTCGATATGGAATTCCTTGTATTTGAGAAATGGGACACGTTTTGAGCCTCACATACCCCTTTGAGACCGCCCGTGTGGGGGTCGGATGCAGGTAGCTTGATTGGGTCTAGGTGCGGAGGGATGTGGTTGGTCAAACCAATGTGTGCGAGCAAATATTAGTCCGTTAAGGTACTTTGAAGACATTGAAGACTCGCATCTTGGTTTTGGGGGGAGTATCCCTTAGTACTCCTGAGTCTCGTCCGAGTCTTACTTAGCTAGATTCTCACCACCTTTTTAAGATATGTCGTCATTTTTCTAGGGGTCTAGATTAGATAGTTAGATAGATTTTGTTTATCACACCTTACATGAAGGTGCTTGATGAACTTTGAAGTAGGTCCCCCAATTTACATATTTTGGGACCAAGTTTTTCGGTAACACCCATTTTTGAGTCATATCCCACCCTTTTTAGTTGATCTTGGCACATTGTCAATGATCATTAGGTGTTCATGTTAGCTTTCATCCTATATTATATGGTGAAATTCCCTAGACCTTCCAAGAAGAAAACACAAAAAAATGAAGAAATTGGAAAAGTGAAGACAAAAAGAAGCAATGAAGAAGATTAAAGAAAATCAACAAAAATAAAGAAGAAAAATGAAGAAAAGGAGTAACACAAAAAGAAGAACAAGAATCCAAGTTCAAGACCTATGGTTTATTATAAAAAAACGAAGAGAAATAAGAAGACAAAAGATCAAGCAACAAAGAAAATTGAAGACCAAAGTTCAAGATTGAAGATTTAAGTTGTTAAGGGACTTGGTGAAGTCAAGACAGTTCTTGAGGAAAGTACGGATAGATGTGGAAGGTAGTATGGGCCCATACTACTGAAAGTAGAGGATCCGTACTTGAATCAAGGAAAGCTAAGATGAATCCAAGGAACTTGTAGTATATGTACGATCCCTCGAGATATGATTAGTATTCTGATGTGTTTTTCAGAATGGTGGTTTTATGCACAAGACCATTCGGCAGTTCAGGCGCCGGTGAGGGATCAGGCTCGGGCTGAGGATTCGGGCAGCTAGACGACCAGCCTAGGGAGTTTATCTCCTATGAGATCACGCGCAGTATCCTGGATCAAACTCTTGTGATCTTCGGCATGATCAAGGAGGGTATTTTAGAGCTTTTGGATGATAGATTGAGTGCTTTCTGCACCGAGGTGGCGGCCATGATGGGGTCGCACACACTGACTTTCAGGGAGCTCAGAGTTGTGGAGCTCTCAACTTTGAGACCCCATTACGAGCACCAGGTGGTTGGCGGACGTCACTAATGCATTCTGCACTAGAAGATGTCTCGAGGGGGACATGGTTCGACTTGCATCATGTCTTCTGAAGGACAGCGCACGTGACTGGTGGTAGGAGGTCGGACGAGCCATTGGAGATGACGCATTTCTGGATGCGATGACTTGGAGTGATTTTTCGGCAAGGTTCAGGGTTAAGTTTGCGCTTGTTATTGAGGTGCAACAACTTGCCAGGGAGTTCCAGTATCTCCAGCAGACGACTGAGATGGTGGCTGAGATCACCACGATGTTCAGGGAGAGGGCCCTTCTTGGTCCGCAGTACGTGGCGGACGAGGAGATGAAAAGGCCCGATATCATGAGATGTTGTCGAGTGATATCTACCAGTTTGTGAGTCGCTCTAGCTGCAAGACTGTAGGACATGATTGATAGGGCTCAAGAGAGGGAGTTAGATTTAGAGATGGAGAGGAAGAGGAAACCCGAGGGGGTTCAGACAGAGAGTTCGGGAAAAAAGCCGAAGGTATCAGACCACGGACCTAGGCGCCAGCAGGGCCGCATCCGTTGTGGCAAATGCGGAAAGATGCATGATGGGACGTGGAAGGCAGGGAGTTCAAGTTGTTTCAAGTGCGACCGAACTAGACATGTGAGCAGAAACTGTACAGATACTACCACCACCACGACAATATGAGATCTGATTTGCTTTCAGTGCAATCTGAAGGGACAAGCGGTCCCAGTGATCGAGTCTAGTAGCAACAAGGCAGGTGGCAGCACCCACCCCTGCTACATTGAGTATTACAAACGGCCATCAGGGCTGGGGTGAGGCACATGTGGTGAAGAGTAGGGCCTTTCAAATGATAGTAGAGGAGACACGAGCAGCTCCCGACGTGGTGACGAGATCGTTCTTAGTGAATGGTATATCAGCTTTGGTACTGTTTGATTCGGGTGCCACCCGATATTTTGTGTCACTCGTGCTTAGCAAGCGGTTTGTAGGAGCTCCAAGGGAGCTGCATTGCCCACTAGATGTGGAGATAACAGATGACAGGACTGTCAGGGTTGCGAGGGTTCACCGATGATGTACACTACAGGTATTCGATGATCAGTTTTCAGTGGATCTGGTTCCTATTCTCATGCAAGGGAATAAGGTTATAGTGGGTATGGATCGGTTGAGCCCTAATGGGACAGTGATCGATTGCGAGCAGCAGCTAGTGAGGGTTCAGACTCCTAGTGGGGGAGGGTTAGTGATCCAGGCCGAGAGGCCACAACAAGGATCGGTTCTATGTTCAACAGCGAGGGTGAGGTGTCACCTTTAGCATGGTTGTGCAAGATATGTTGCATATGTTATGATGGAACATCAGGCTCCGGCGGCGCTTCTGGTCTTCTGCTGCGGCGGAGATCTGACATCACAATCAGAGAGACGCGTTAGAGCCGTCCCAAGGACTATGCCCCGGGAGCGGGCTCCGACGGTCAAGTTAGATCAGCTAAAAGATCTGAGATGGTCCTCCATAGCTAGAGAGAACCATCTTGGTGCTAGTGGTGGTGTATGGCGGCGGCGGGTGGCAGCTGAGCCACCCGGCCAGAGTATAGTGGCGGCTGAGCCATGGGGGAAGAGTCTAGGGGAAGCTCCCTCTCCATGGAGGAGGTATTGTTCATTATATAGGGGACAATTAGGTCAGGCCTTGGGCCAGCCTAATTCAGACCCAACTAGCAAGGAGTTGGGCAAGGCCGCCCGGAGGCGCCGGGCGGGGCTGGCGGGCGCGCACCAGGAGAGGATGGCAAGGGAGTGTCAGGCGGGGGAGCGCCTGGCCGATCCGACAGGAGAATCCTCAGCAGGGCTGGCAAGGGAGTCCCCAGCAAGGGCTGGCAAGGGAGTCCCCAACAAGGGCTGGCAAGGGAACGCTAGGCAGGGATGGCAGGGGGGCGCCAGGCCAAGCTGGCGCTAGAGCAGTCTAGGCCACGCTAGTGGACCATTCCTCATCATGTTACAGATACCTGGGATAAGGGCAAGACGATGGTGGATGATGTACCGGTCGTGCGAGAGTACCCGGATGTATTCTCGGAGGATTTGCCTTGGATACCTCTATAGAGACAAGTTGAGTTTAGGATTGACCTAGTCCCTGGTGCGAATCCGATAGCCAAGGAACCATATCGGTTGGCTCCTCCCGAGATGTAGGAGTTGTCTACACAACTGCAAGAGCTGCTAGACAAGGGATTTATCATGTCGAGTAGCTCGCCATGGGGATCCCCGATCTTGTTTGTGAAGAAGAAGGACGGGTCACATTGCATGTGTATAGACTACTGGGAGTTGAATAATTTAACGGTGAAGAACCGTTACCCCTCTTGAGGATTGATGATTTTTTTGACCAACTACAGAGTGCATCTTGGTTCTCCAAGATTAATCTAAGATCGGGTTACCACCATATGCGAGTCGGGGACGAGGATGTGCAGAAGACAACTTTTAGGACTCGATATGGTCATTATGAGTTTGTGGTGATGTTGTTTGGGCTCACCAATGCTCCAATCGCATTCATGGACCTCATGAACCACGTGTGCAGATCGATGCTGGATCGGTTTGTAATAGTCTTCATTGATGACATCTTGGTTTACTCTAAGACTCAGGAGCAGCATGAGGAGCATCTGGAGGAGGTGCTGGAGAAGTTTAGGAGGGAGAGACTTTTTGCAAAGTTCTCCAAGTGTGAGTTCTAGTTGTGCGAGGTGCAGTTTCTTGGGCATCTTGTCAACCAGAAGGGTATTCTGGTCGATTCAGCCAAGATAAAGGTTATGATGCAGTGGGAGGTTCCGAGTTCTCCAACTAAGATTCAAAGTTTTCTTGTTCTAATGGGTTATTACTGGAGATTCATCTAGGATTTCTCCAAGATTGTTGTTCCCCTGATTCGACTGACGAAGAAGTCGGTGACATTCCACTGGGGGCCTGAGCAGTAGGCACCCTTTGAGACCATCAGACAGCGGTTATGCGAGGCACTAATTCTAACTTTGTCAGAGGGAGTTGATGACTTCGTAGTTTACTGTGATGCTTCGATCACATGCATGGGAGCAGTTTTGATCTATCGGGGTCATGTGATAGCTTATGCCTCGAGGAAACTGAAGCCTCACGAGGCTAACTATCCGACACACGATTTAGAGCTGGGGCCTGTGGTGTTCGCCGTCAAGATTTGGTAGCATTACCTATACGGGGTCAGTTATACCATTTACACGAACCACAAAAGTTTGAGGTACCTCATGGATTAGCTGAATCTGAAAATGAGGTAGCGTCGGTGGTTAGTGTGGTGACGGACTACGATTGTGAGATCCTTTACCATCCGGGCAAGGCCAACGTGGTGGTCGATGCCTTGAGCCGCAAGACAGTTGCAACCCCGATTCGAGACATCTATATGAGGATAACAGTGATTACTCCACTGCTGGAGCAAATCCGAGAGGTGTAGGTTGAGGGCTTGAAGGAGGAGCGTCGGAAGTGCGAGCGGATCGTAGGCCAGGTGGCCTCCTTTGATTATTACAGCCGGGGACAATTGACCTTGCATGGGAGGGTCTGGGTACTGTACTGGGGTGGAGTACGACATATCCTGATGGATGAGTCCCACAAGTCTAGGTTCTCCATCCATCCCATGGCGACGAAGATGTACATAGATCTTTGTCCTGATTACTAGTGGCCCTGCATGAAGCGGGATGTAGCTTGGTACGTGGAGAGATGCCTGACCTGCAGGAAGTCCAAGGCAGAGCACCAGAGGCCTCATGGAAAGATGCAGTCGTTATACATCTCCATGTGGAAATGGGAACATATCATTATGGATTTCATCACTAAGCTTCCTAGGACCGTATGTGGGGTTGATTCGATATGGGTCATTGTGGATCGGTTGACCAAGAGTGCTCTTTTTATCCTGATCCAGGAGAGTATATCGTCCGAAAAGTTAGCCGAGATTTATGTGCATGAGATAATGGCACGACATGGAGTGCCTATCTCGGTAGTGTCAAACCGAGATGTTCGTTTCACTTCCAGATTCTGGAAGCGTTTTCATGACGAGATGGGTACTCGTCTCCACTTCAGCACCGCTTTCCACCCCCAGACGGACATACAGAACGAGAGGACGATACAGACTCTCAAGGACATGCTACGCACATGTGTTTTGGATTTTGGTGGCAGTTGGGATACGTATCTTCCGTTAGCGGAATTTTCTTATAAAAACAGTTACCTCGCCAGCATAGAACGACCTCCCTTCGAGATGCTCTACGAGAGGAAATGTAGGACCCCAATCTGTTAAAGAGAGGTCGGTCAGAGAGTCATGGGGAGTACTAAGGTAGTTCTCAAGATGACAGAGAGGATCCAACAGGTTCGGAGCAGGCTTCAGACTGCTTAGAGTCGGCAGAAGAGCTACGCCGATGGACGCCGATCGGACTTGGAGTTCCAGGTCGGGGATATGGTTCTCCTGAAGGTGTCACCTTGGAAAGGTGTCATCCAGTTCAGGAAGTGGAGCAAGTTAGGCCCCAGATACATTGGTCCTTTCAGGGTTATATCCTAGGTGGGAAAGGTAGCGTACCGATTGGATCTTCCATCAGAGCTCAGCCAGATCCACAACACTTTCCATGTTTCTCAGCTGCGGAAGTGCTTAGTGGATGATTCATCGTGTGCCTTTAGAGGATATTCAGGTTGATGATAGCCTGAACTACATCGAGAGACCAATAGCTATTCTCGATAGAAAGACAAATGAGCTGAGGAATAAGAAGGTTGAGCTAGTGAAGGTGCGGTGACAACACCGTAAGGGCTCGGAGTGGACCTGGGAGCCCGAGGAGGAGATGAGGGAGCATTAACCGGAGTTGTTTCCGGATGCAACTGACTATGAGGACAAAGTCTGATTCAAGAGGGGGAGAATTGTAACGACCATTACTCGAGGTAATGTTTATTAAATATTTCTCAATTAATTGTTGGGCTAAGTGTTGTTAGAGGACCAAATTGAGTGGACTTGTAGTGAGTGGGCCGGAGGCTTGGGCCGCCCATAAGATTTACGCTAGGCGTAGCCTTGGTGTACGCGGGGCGTAGAGAAACATTGGATGCGAGTGGCACATGCACGCACGCGTAGCGTACCAAGGAGTACGCGCAGCGTACGTGAGCAGATTCCAAAAGCCAAATTTTTAGGGTTTAAGCCATATAAATATCACATTATGACTCAAACCCTAGCCTCCTTATAGCCCCTCATCCTCAGAAACCATAGAAACCCTCTCTTAATCCATTCTTGTGTGTGTTTGGCCTTTTGTTAGGTCTAAAAATTAGTTTATGCTTTGCTTTTCTAATCATTTATTGTTTTTAGTCTTGGGCGAAAACGTTATTGGGTTTATTTGTACCTTGGACCGAAAACTCATGTGTTTTCGGTCTAGCCTTTAAGTTGTAGGCTAGGGCTTTCGGTCCATATGTATAAATAGTCATTAGAGGAGTGTTTAGTGTGTGTCTATGAGGGGAGGGGCATTCTAGAGGATCCTTCATTCGTTCATTTAATATCATGTTCTAGAGAGAGAAAGTAATAGAGGAGAAGCAAAGAGAGACTCCAGGCTTCTAATATGAGCTATATGGGAAAATCCATTATGGAACTATATTGCATGTTGAACACCTTTGGAACTAACATGACGAAGCAAAGAGATACGATAAGCTTCAAAGAACTAACTACACTAATAAGCTTAAAGAAACATGGAATTTCACATGTTGGAATCGACTATGGTCGGATTGTAACGCCCGTACATCAGGGCTAGTCAATTTAGAGACGATAGTCATCAAAAATGACTTTTTGATGGAATATTATCTAGAAGGATTAATCTTAACCAAGTTGTAGTATATGTCACAAGGTTTTCGTGCATATAAAGAACGCCAAAATCCGAGTTATAACGAAGAAGTTATGACCTGTCGAAGTTTCGCGACAGAACCGGCACGACACAGCGCGACGTAAAAAGTGAATTTATGTTAGAGCGATATTTAACCTTAGCAATCTAAATGAAAGTCGTAGAATACGTTAAACCGTGAGCGTACATAAAAAGAACGTCCAAATCTGACTTCGTATGAGAAAGTTATGATTTTTCTAAGTTTCGACTTAGCGGTATGCAGCCCGAATACTCGATTTGAGATCGAGCGGTTTATAGCCGAAACAATCTAAACGAGGATCGAAGATCTCGTTAATTGTAGTGAAACGATGAAAAGATAGGCGAAAACGGACGTCGGATAAAGAAGTTATGATTTTATAACGGAGTTTTCCTGTCCCGGCCTACTAAAAATAAATAATAAAAATAAAGTCAAAATTAGCCGATGGAGTCTAAACGAAAGTTGTAGAGCATAGTCTCACCTTCGCGTGGATATAAAGAACGTCGAAAACGGAGTTCGTATGAAGAAGATATGAATTTCCGAAGTTTATTAAATAATTTGTATTTAAATTTAATCTTTAATTCGGACGATTATCCGAAGGAGTCACCGATCTAATCCGAGTTACGCCCCGTGTTCTCGTGTATGCCCCGCGTACACCGAGGTATGTCGACACTCGCACTCGAGTTCTTCGGATACGTAAGCAATGACGATTCTGAGGCAGTACGCCCCGCGTACTCCGAGGGTCCAGCCTCCTATAAATAGGATGCGAGGGCAGCCGACTCCTTTGCTATTTTTCTCTCTTCTCTCTCCCGTTTTGCATCGATTTGCGTGCCAGAAATACCCCGAAGCCCCGGTATTATTCTCGAGCACCGAAGCAAGTCCCGAGATCCCGAAGATCCCGAGAAGTGCGGTTCCCGAGCCGAAGCTCTGCCCGCGAGAAGTTCGATTTTTGTGGAGATCTTCCAGATCTGTTGAGGATTACTACTTCTGCAAGTCGTAGTGTTGTCCGATCATCTTCTGATCAAGAGAGTGTATACTACCTTTCACAAACACGATAATAATACAAGTATGGTTTGAGTGTATTAAGTATATTGATGTTTATACGAGTGAGTGTGTAGTTACTTTCTTCTAACACATAAATATTAAGTATTTTCTATAAAATATGTGCTATGTGTATAATATAAAGTTGTTTATATGTATGGGTGTATAGTCCCTTTCATAAACACGGGTATAATACAAGTATTGTTTGAATGTATTAAGTATATGTTTGGGAGAGTGTGTGGTTACTTTCTTCTAACACATAAATATGAAGTATTTGTTATAAATACGTGCTATGTGTTTATATATTGTTGTTTATTTGATATGAGTATGGAATGAATTTTTTATATAGTTTTTAAATGAGTTAAACTGTATATGTATTTTATATATACAAATATGTTGGATAGAACATGGGTAGATGAGATAGTTGGTATGTGATAAAATGATGAGGTATGAAAGATGATTAAGAATGATATTGGCAGATGCACCAATTAGAGAATGACATAATGCTAGCAGATGTGCTCAAGCATAGTATTGGTAGATGCACCAAAGAGAGAGTGACATAATACTAGTAGATGCACTTAAGTATAGTATTGGTAGATGAACCTAAAAGAGCATGCCATAATGCTAGCAGATGCGCTTGAGAATAATATCGGTAGATGCACCAAGTAGTGAATGTCGTGATCTTGGCAGATGCGCCAAATAGAGATTGTCATAATAATAGCAGATGCGCTTATAGGATAATCTTGGCAGATGCGCTTATAAGATAATGTCGGCAGATGCGCCTAAAAGAGAATGTCATAAACCTGGCAGTCATGCCTCATAGTGTATGACGTAATCCTGGCAGAGGCGCTTAAAGGATAATGTTGGAAGATGCGCCTTATGTAGCAATGGAAGTTTGTGCTAATTCCTTAGGTCAATCCTTAGGAATGAATGAATGATGGGTAGTTGAATTCCTAGGGTAAAATCCTAAGAAAGATAACAGGGATGGGCAATTGAGTTGATTGTTTGATGGTTGAATATAATAATTATATTATTGTGGGTTGAAAACCCTATATGCTCACCATGCTCCCAAGCCTGACCCACTCATTTTTCTTTGCATTACAGGTAATGGCACAAGAGTATAAGTTGGTGGACTTGACGAGAGATTTTGGATTATAGGCCAGTAGTTATGAATAACTGTTGTAAGGTCTATTTTGTTCTGTTTATGCTTTTGGTATGTATTGAACATGACATCCCGAGATTTTGTTATATAATGAAAATACATTTCTTTAAAGAAATGCTTTGATAATTCTTATCATATTTTGTTTTGGGAACAAATTCCGCAACTGTTTTCTTCAAAAGATTACTCTGATTTTAAAAACCAAGCATAAACAAATCGGTCTTTTCTGGCCGAGAAATTGGGGATGTCACAGTTGGTATCAGAGCATTAGTTTAAGCGAACTAGGAAATTGTAGGAAATTTCTAGACTTAAACTTAGAATGCTAAGTAATGATTGTGAGGAGTGTGTCTAAAATATGTTAGGTAGTACACCTAAATTGACACAAGCACTAGTTTATTTTAGGAATGATGCCTAAAATGCTTTTATGTGCAAAATGTTTTGTGTGATGGCTATATTGATGCTATTATTTGTTCAAATCTATGGTTTGTTGCCGACCGGATCTGGAAACCTTATGTGTTTAGGATTCTAAGTGTATGGCTACGATATTAGAACTAGCATATAAACGTTTCGAAGTGATAAGGGCGATTTGAATATCTATCGTGAATGAGGATCTAATTTCACCTTATTCGGTGTGTAGATCAAAAATGGTGAGAACAAGAAGTGGAGTTGGAAATACTGATGAAAACAGGAATCAACCACCCGTGATTGAGCAAATACCTGTCGTAGCAGCAGCACCGGAGCCGATAACAATGGCTGGTGTACAATTGATGATTCAAACGATGTTGGATCATCAAATGGAGGAGACTAGGCGGTTGCTTCAACAGAATCGTGAAGAGCTGTCAATTCGTGTGGAAGAGCCTGAATTAAATGAAGGGCACTCGGAAGGTGGAAACTTCAGTGGGTTTGTTGGTCAAGCCAACCCACCGATAGTTAGGCAAAACAACCATGATGGAAGGAGTGATGGAATGGGATGCAAGTACAAGGACTTTCTAACTTGAAAACCATCGACCTTCAATGGAAAGGAGGATCCGATTGAAGTTATGGATTGGATTTCCGAAATGGAGTTAGCCTTCATGACTTGTGGCTGCAGAGGCAAGTTGCAAACTATCTATGCAGTGCGTCAATTCCGAGGTGGAGCCGTTCGTTGGTGGAACACTCTAGGGAAGACTTTAAGCCCTAATGAGCCACTGCAATTGACATGGGCAGAGTTCTTGGTGCAGTTCAAGCGCAAGTTTTGCTCGGCTCAAAATCTATTGGAGTTGGAGAATAAGTTTCTGATATTGAAGAAAGGCGGCATGTCAGTGGATGAATACACTAATGCCTTCACAGACAAGATGGAGTTTGCTTTGCGCATCGTCCCAGACGAACTGACAAAAGTCGACCGGTACGCAAAGGGACTCCCTTGGGAGTATGCGGTGCCAGTGTGTCAGGCACCTACTCTAGAGGCAGCTATTTGGGCTGCCAAGTCTGTTGAGAATATGATCAAGGGGGGACTGACAGTAAGGTTGAAGTTGGCGGGAAGAGAAAGTTAGAAGGAACTTCAGGTTCTAATGAGAAAAGAAAATCCTCGAAGTCTGGAGGAGGAGGAAGGGATGAAGCACGATGGTGCGATAAGTGCAAGAAGAAGCACTCAGGAAAATGTGGTGTGGAGGTGACATGTTTCAAGTGTGGAAAGCAAGGGCATTACGCCGATGAATGTATTTTCAACAAAAAGGTGTGTTACGAATGTAACGAAGAGGGGCACTTCAAGCAAGACTGCCCAAGGAAAAATCAAGCAGCAAAGCTAGAGGCGCCGCCAAAGCTAAAGGCAAGAGCATTTCAAATGATCCTTGATGAAGCAGATGGCAATGCAAGGAATCAGGAATAAGGATCTTATATCTAAAGATCAAGTTATAAAGTAGCGATATGAAAAGTATCATGTATGTATCCTATTAAAGGCATAGTATAGGGTGAACTTGAACTTTTGTGTAATCGTTTCAAGGAATTAATATAAACCCTAGTTTTGCTAACTGATGTGTTGAATGATTGTCTGATTTTCTTGTATGGTGACTTGGTCGACTGCGGGACAATACTTGGGACGAGTATGAGTAGGTGTGAAAGGTAGTAGATGCATATACTACCGGAATCACAGGACTCGCACTTGGATCAGGGAAAGTCACAAGGTTACCAAGAAACTAGTGATTGATTCCATTTTATTCTGGTATGTCATTACCATTGTTTCAGTAATGACTAGTAAGATGGTTCTTGTTCCGACCCTAGTGGTCATATTTAAATTTGAGTTCGACTATGAGGAGTATGTTACGTGGTCTAGAGGACCAAGTTAGATGTAACATCTGACTTAAGTCAGAAGGTTGGAGTTAATGCGATTGATAGTGTCGCGCTCGTTGTTAAAAGAAGTTGGTAGGTAGAAATGCTACATGATGAAATGTGATTATAACACATTAGAATATGAAGGAAGGTATATTCCATTTTGGAATTTAACTCTAAGAGACCTGAGTCTAAGCATTGTATCATTCGATGAGAGGTCAGTAGAGCACGACCCATCGGTTTGTTACAATAGATAAAGGAAAGTATTTATCCTGAGAAGAAGAAGGAGTCCATAATAACGACTTATTGGGTAACTCGAGGGTTACGGTTGAAAGTACAACATAGTACGATAAGCAGATGCAAGATTGAGCAGCGTCTGCGGTCAAGAAAGCCAAAGAGTTAAATACTCTTTCGAGGAAACATAGAATTTAAGGTTCTTACCAAGGATGAATAAATAACGTGTGGAATCATTATGCAAGTCCTATTTCGTTGATGATTTCGGGACGTAATCATCCTAAGGGGGAGATAATTGTAACGCCCGTACATCAGGGCTAGTCAATTTAGAGACGATAGACGTCAAAAATGACTTTTTTATGGAAGATTATCTATAAGGATTAATCTTAACCAAGTTGTAGTATATGTCACAAGGTTTCCGTGCATATAAAGAACGCCAAAATCCGAGTTATAACAAAGAAGTTATGACCTGTCGAAGTTTCGCGACAGAACCGGCACGACACAGCGCGACGTAAAAAGTGAATTTACGTTAGAGCGATATTTAGCCTTAGAAATCTAAATGAAAGTCGTAGAATACGTTAAACCATGAGCGTACATAAAAAGAACGTCCAAATCTGACTTCGTATGAGGAGGTTATGATTTTTCTAAGTTTCGACTTAGCGGTATGCAGCCCGAATACTCGATTTGAGATCGAGCGGTTTATAGCCGAAACAATCTAAACGAGGATCGAAGATCTCGTTAATTGTATTGAAACGATGAAAAGATAGGCGAAAACGGACGTCGGATAAAGAAGTTATGATTTTATAACGGAGTTTTCCTGTCCCGGCCTACTAAAAATAAATAATAAAAATAAAGTCAAAATTAGCCGACGGAGTCTAAACGAAAGTTGTAGAGCGTAGTCTCACCTTCGTGTGGATATAAAGAACGTCGAAAACGGAGTTCGTATGAAGAAGATATGAATTTCCGAAGTTTATTAAATAATTTGTATTTAAATTTAATCTTTAATTCGGACGATTATCCGAAGGAGTCACCGATCTGATCCGAGTTACGCCCCGCGTACTCGTGTACGCCCCGCGTACACCAAGGTATGTCGACACTCGCACTCGAGTTCTTCGGATACGTAAGCAATGACGATTTTGAGGCAGTACGCCCCGCGTACTCCGAGGCTCCAACCTCCTATAAATAGGATGCGAGGGCCGCCGACTCCTTTGCTATTTTTCTCTCTTCTCTCTCCTGTTTTGTATCGATTTGCGTGCTAGAAATACCCCGAAGCCCCGGTATTATTCTCGAGCCCCGAAGCAAGTCCCGAGATCCCGAAGATCCCGAGAAGTGCGGTTCCCGATTTTTGTGGAGATCTTCCAGATCTGCTGAGGATTACTACTTCTGCAAGTCGTAGTGCTGTCCGATCATCTTCTGATCAAGTGAGTGTATACTACCTTTCACAAACACGATAATAATACAAGTATGGTTTGAGTGTATTAAGTATATTGATGTTTATACGAGTGAGTGTGTAGTTACTTTCTTCTAACACATAAATATTAAGTATTTTCTATAAAATATGTGCTATGTGTATAATATAAAGTTGTTTATATGTATGGGTGTATAGTCCCTTTCATAAACACGGGTATAATACAAGTATTGTTTGAATGTATTAAGTATATGTTTGGGAGAGTGTGTGGTTACTTTCTTCTAACACATAAATATGAAGTATTTGTTATAAATACGTGCTATGTGTTTATATATTGTTGTTTATTTGATATGAGTATGGAATGAATGTTTTATATAGTTTTTAAATGAGTTAAACTGTATATGTATTTTATATATACAAATATGTTGGATAGAACATGGGTAGATGAGATAGTTGGTATGTGATAAAATGATGAGGTATGAAAGATGATTAAGAATGATATTGGCAGATGCACCAATTAGAGAATGACATAATGCTAGCAGATGTGCTCAAGCATAGTATTGGTAGATGCACCAAAGAGAGAGTGACATAATACTAGTAGATGCACTTAAGTATAGTATTGGTAGATGAACCTAAAAGAGCATGCCATAATGCTAGCAGATGCGCTTGAGAATAATATCGGTAGATGCACCAAGTAGTGAATGTCGTGATCTTGGCAGATGCGCCAAATAGAGATTGTCATAATAATAGCAGATGCGCTTATAGGATAATCTTGGCAGATGCGCTTATAAGATAATGTCGGCAGATGCGCCTAAAAGAGAATGTCATAAACCTGGCAGTCGTGCCTCATAGTGTATGACGTAATCCTGGCAGAGGCGCTTAAAGGATAATGTTGGAAGATGCGCCTTATGTAGCAATGGAAGTTTGTGCTAATTCCTTAGGTCAATCCTTAGGAATGAATGAATGATGGGTAGTTGAATTCCTAGGGTAAACTCCTAAGAAAGATAACAGGGATGGGCAATTGAGTTGATTGTTTGATGGTTGAATATAATAATTATATTATTGTGGGTTGAAAACCCTATATGCTCACCATGCTCCCAAGCCTGACCCACTCATTTTTCTTTGCATTACAGGTAATGGCACAAGAGTATAAGTTGGTGGACTTGACGAGAGATTTTGGATTATAGGCCAGTAGTTATGAATAACTGTTGTAAGGTCTATTTTGTTCTGTTTATGCTTTTGGTCTGTATTGAACATGACATCCCGAGATTTTGTTATATAATGAAAATACATTTCTTTAAAGAAATGATTTGATAATTCTTATCATATTTTGTTTTGGGAACAAATTCCGCAACTGTTTTCTTCAAAAGATTACTCTGATTTTAAAAACCAAGCATAAACAAATCGGTCTTTTCTGGCCGAGAAATTGGGGATGTCACACGGATGATTCTGACTTAGCATGGAAAACTTGAAAAGATCCATCATGGAGTTACATAGCATGTTGATAACCTTTTGGGACTAACATGGCTAAGTATAGAACTCAAAGTTTCAATTTTTCCAATGGTTAGTTGTTATGAAAGAAGTGTCAAGAAGAAGAAAACCAATTTTCCATGGGCAAAATGATGTTCTTGGTTGGTATATCCAACTGCAACATCAAATGCAAAGAATAATAGATAGGCCCATTTTGAGATGTATTCTGATGGACTAAATTAATTACTAAGAAAAGGACTAAGAAAAGAAAAAAATGCCTAAAGTAATGTGATGCAGACTAAAGCCTAAAAAAGAGTTAAATGATCATTTATAATGAGGACCCATAATATTTTTTAAAGGATCAAGAGTCAAATCGTTCTTCCAAGTGCTTAGTTTATAATTAGAATAATGAATCCATAACACCATTGGTATGTTACTTCAAATCCTTGAGTGTTTCGTTAAAGGACGAGTACTGACACTAGCAAGAATGTGTAGCGACCAAAAGGAAGTATTAGACTATAACATAGAGAAGTGATTATGATCAAGGACATCAATTCGAGTTCCTTTACTGTCCTTAGGATCATAAGATGACTCGTTCTCTTAAATGTTAAGTCTATGGTCCTGTGATTAAAATTGTTTATACAATGTTTCAGAAGATAGTTCTAACTTACTTAAATATACGACATCTCACATGTTTACGATTTAAAAGTAAGTCGTGAAGTATTTGAAACTAGTATAGTAACAGTAGTTCAATGTAGAATCATTAATTGGATTGAATGCAATTATGAAATCATATTCTTGAATAAGAGTTGCATTACCAGATATCTAGTTGGATCAAATTTTGGAATTGATTTGACCTTATGTTTTATGATGAAGGCAGATCTTATTTCTCAAGAATGATAACAATCACACCATCAAGTGGAAAAGTATCTGTTGGAATTAGTTTACACTAATGGGTCGTTCAGATTAACCACGATGCATGCTGATACAAATATATCTAAAAATGTTTAGATCATTGCCTTTGAATGAGAAATACATCCCCAAAAATTTAGTTAGATAGAATTTTGGAATTCGTTAAACCACAGTCTTCTGAATGATACATATATCATAGTATCAAGATAAACGATGGGCAAATGACTTTGTGATGCTATCAGTTGTTGGGATTAGTTCACGCTAATTGTCCGTTCAGATTGGTCACAAAACGAGGTTCATAGTCAATTGGACAAAATAATAAGAAACTCGTATCCAGTAGGATAGTGAGAATATTGATCAAAAGGTTAACGATCATCTAATGGAATTGTGAAGCAGTTTCACAACTCGTCTCAAACAAAAGTATTGCCATATGCAATCTAGTTGGATAGAGAAACAAAAATCATTGTTTGATTTGTAATTAATGAGTCGTATTGTGCTTATAAACAGTTCATTTATTGTACCATGAATAAGTGTTACAAGAGTCTTTGTCTTGTACAACTTAAGAAAGTTCTTACTAAACGCTATGTGAGATAGGTTATTTCATTAGACGTCCCTGATGGGTTTTGAGCACTATAACAATCCTATGGTGCACATAAAACCCGAATGCTTTAGATATAAGTTTTCTCAAGTTATACATGCAAATTTTCATTTATCCAAAGCATGAGCCCTAACTAGCATACAATTTGGAGATTTATAACATAAAACAAGTTAGATGAATACCTCTTGGTTGTAGCTTGTAGAACTTGGCCTTTTAAGAGCTTAGTACCTCAAATGTGATACCTCAAATAAGTCACAAACACCAAAAGCAAGAGGAGGCTTATGAGAGAGAGAGAGAGAGAGGTTAGGAAGCACCAAAATTGGCTAGGGTTTCACCTTGGAAAAGCATTGGCCGATTTTAAGAAGGCTAAGGGTTCAATTTATAGTGTGGAATCCTTAGGGTTTCATACACAAACCCCTAATTTACTTAAGCCTTTAAGTATTCCAATAATCCATATGATAGGCCTTTTGGACAAACTCTTCATGGACTCTCACATAGATTTAGTCCAATACTAATCAACATGGATCATTAGCTCAAACTATAAGTATTATTGGTTTACCTAATCGGTCCTTGTAAATTTAATCAGTCTCTTTTGATCACCAAATTAATTCTTGATCAATACCAATTAAATAATATTATTTCTCAATTAATATATTATTTTTATAATATATTAATAAATCACAAATAACATCTTTCTTAAATATCCATCCTACCAAATTGCACCAGTGAAGGTAACCCAAAAGGACCATGCTACTATCGGGTTAAGTACATACCAATTATAGTTATGGCTTAGACAACTAATCCAACAGTCCCAACTATGTTTTTGGAAACCCTATGAGAACAAAGTATTTGTTGCTCGAAAGACGGTATTTCGAAAGAGAGAGCTAATATCCAAAAGAACTAGTGGGAGCTACATTGATCTTAGTAAGACTCAAGAATCAATTAATGAAGAGCCTAAAGAAAAAAACTAGCACTTAATTGGAGGTTAAAACATGTTAAGGAAAATGACACCTCTCCATCTCTTCCACATATATCTAATAGAAGACGTCATTGACCTCGTTGACTTTATGTAACGTGGAAAATGAGTCACTAATAGATTGCGATCAAAGTTTATCAACTACCGGAAGCTATGGAAGGCCAAATAAGCCACGATTGAAGGAAGATATGAGGAATGAGATTCAGTCCATGCATGCTTGAAATTTGAATTGATCTAACACTTGGTTTTACAATCATATAGTGTTTGTGGATCATCAAAAGATGTCAAACATGGATAGGAACACACGTATATTCAAACCAAGATGGGTTGTAAAATATGTGCAGGCTTAAGAAGTTCATTGATGGATTCTAACAAACATCTCATGTTCGGATAATTTTATTCAATGCGAAATTCAATAGTTGAATTACAAGAAACAAAAGATAGTCCATATAAATGTCAGAGCTAATGAGAGCAATGGTATCCCTTGTTTTGAAATAGGAAATGGCGACCTAACTCTGTTAAGTGTAAAACTTTACATCGGAATTGTCTTGCTATGAAACACATAGGAGGAACAAGATAACATGCTAAGAGTCTATGGAGATAGATCTAAGCCACCCATTATTTTAAGCCAAAGTACTTGGAATCCTCAGGAAACTTGAGATGCATAATTCTTAAAGAGCTTGTGCTAGTAAAACTAATGACTCATATGTCATGTGCATGATAAGTGACGTAAGATCATTTTGTGAAACATCCCAAAAATACAATCCAAAATTTTTATTTTAATTCATTAAGAAATCCAAAATATTAAGCATCATATAAAAACCATAAGTCGTATATCTCAAAATATCACAAACATTTGTCAGATATATTAGAGTAAAAACATCCTAGGCTATAACAAATGGTGTGTGCACTGCAATCATCCCGAGCTCCCTTTTTGAAAACCGAAGTACCTGAAACCAAAAATAAAAACTGGAAGCATGAAGCTTAGTGAGTCTCCCCAAACTACCACATACCATACACATAATCACATAACTTGGGCCTTGCCCGCTACATCAGGCCTCGCCCGACATCGGACCGAAATCTGGTAAACATATAAACATATCAACAATGCATATAACATAAACACATAACATAAACACTACTTGGGCCTAGCCCACTACGTTGGACCCCGCCCAACATCAGACAAGTTCAACATCGGACCGAAGTCCGGCATCGTGCCGCGCCCGACATCGGACCGAAGTCCGGTATACATATATCCTATCAACAAACATATAACATAAACATATAAACTAAACCTTCCTCAGGCTTGCCCCGACATCAGAACGAGATCTGGAACATATAACACATAACATATAACTAAACATTCATCAGGCTTGCCCTGACATCGGACCGAAGTCCGAAACACATAACAATACATGCAAGAATTACAAAGACATCAAGCATAGAGACCTTCATCGGGCCCCGCCCGACATCGGATCGAAGTCTGGAACACATAACATATAAACTACATCGGGCTAACCCCGACATCGGACCTAAGTTAGACATACTCTAACATACATAAACGGGCCAACCTTGGTGCCGTAGACCCGTTCCTACTGGAAGAGGACTCACCTCGCATTGCTGAAGTACCGCGAATAAATCTCGGGCTGCTGGCTGACAAACCCCCAAGCTGTCAACATCAAACAAAACCCAATTAACCATTTGGGCTTATAATGCATAACTCTAAAATCCTCAATTTGGATAAAAGGACCGTTTTACCCCTAACCTAGCTTGGTCCAAGAATAAGGCCCAAACTTACACTCTGAAGGCCCAATAGACAGATAATCAATCAAGGCCCAACTATGGCAAAATTTTCCAAATTGGGCCCAAACACCTATATGGTTTTACATTAAGGAAAAACCATTTATTCTAGTCCAACGCTTGGCATTCTGATGGTCCAATATTTCATATTCTTCAAAGCCCAATTATGACCCAATTTTCCAAATTGGGCCCAAGCCTTCCTAATGGGCCTTATCCTAAAGGCCAATCTAAATATTCTAGCTTATATGATTGTTCTTGGATGACCCATCAATAGTCCGATAACCAAAGCCCAATAAAAGGCCCAACTCAAGGCCTAAGCAAAATTAGGGTTTTCTAAACCCTAATTAGGGTTTCCAACCCAATCATGTTCCAAATTAATCAATTTGCTAAATTTAGATTAATTAATTATTAATTAAGTTGGGCACCACCCACTACCACCTCAGGTAGTGGTGGTCAATGGCGGTTCACGGCGACGGCCACCATCTCATGGTGGTGGTTATGATTCTAAACTAAAACTTGATCAAACATCCAAAATAGCAATCTAATCATACAAATGCACACTGTCACCTAACACAACAGTTGGTGGCGGCAGCCACCACTTCACTGTGGTGGTGGTGGGTTTTCTTCGGGTTTTCCGTCCAAATAATACATTATACATTATAATATGCCAAATAACACACATTCACCATATATAATACACAAAAACACTCATGCACAACCACCCTTATGGTGGTAGTCGGTGGTCTTTGTCGGTCGGAAAACGAGTGTGAAGGGGCAGTGGCAGTTGGAGGGAGGGAGGCATAAGGGTGGCGGCTAGAGAAAAGATGAGGGTTAGGGTTACATGGGGTGCTTCCATCCGATGAGTATGGAAGGCATCGGATCTTAAATCCCGTCTCCATGCAAACTTATATCGAAAATGGCAGAATCGGTCCCTCCCATTCACAATCTCTTTAAACGTAGTCCATAATTTACCATTTAAACCCTGCCCTCTGAATTTCATTTCAAATCAAGTCCAAAATTTACCTAACAACCCTCAGTTTTCAAAATCCTTTCATGATAAGTCTAATACTTACCAAACACCCTCTGTCTTTTAAAAAATATTTACAAAATAAATCTCGAGATCACACTTTAACCCCGAATAATCCAAATTATAACATTTGGCTCCCCCAAAACTAACTCCTTGCTACACTATTCCACATTTAGGGCTACTATTCATTTATTAATTTGTGTATTTATTTATTTATTTAATAAATAGGGTGTTACAACTCTCCCCCACAAAAATTAGATTTCGTCCTCGAAATCATTCCTTACCATCCCTTACATGCCAGACAACTTAAACGACATGACCACAATCCCGAGCATAACTTAGCCTTTCCACGACAACCAAACCATCCCTCGTAGGGTTCCCTTGCAACATGATCACATCTACTCCGTCTGAAATCTGTAGTCTCAAGGTGATCTGAATCCTTGACAGACCACCCATGCTGAGCTTTACCAAGCTTAATCTTCCTCGAATGACTGACCACTGCACACTTCCAACTTTGATTATCTGTTTACTACCATTAGAAACAAACTCACTATCCAATATCAATTGTAGAGCACTTATACTTGGCCAAGGCTCGGATAATCCTGTTGTGAGTGACTTATCGCTTCCCAATCAATCAGTTACTCCATCCGTACATTAAATCCTAAAATACCATTACTGCTTGAGACACTAAAAATGTCTGAAGCACTTAATTGTCTAAAACATTGAATTGCCGGAAACACTAAATGCTGCCACATGGATACTTCCCCAAAATCTATTAAGACCTCTCTGGTTCTAGCTTATCTGGAATGGTGAAGTTCTGCCCGGTTGCTGAGCCAAGAGCAACCTCATAGTCGCCCCACGACTTCCGAACAAAATCCTTGTCTATTAATAGTCGCCACTACTTATCTTGCCACTGTGGCTCTAACGACTTTCAGATCTAAGTGATCGGGTCCATATGTCAAATCCTGACGTCACCCAAACCCAATGCTAAAAGTGATTGCTACATGACCAAGGGTAGCCTTATATCACAACTTCCTTAAGCGGTTCATTACTTCCGTGATCTCATAACTGTAGCGGCGTTCCTACAGTCTTATCACTGGCTCAACTAGGTCTAATCCCTTTGGGGGAAATCCATAAACCAATATATGGATTTGCCACGCCCTCACTGCTACACCCGAACTGGTGGGTACTATTGTTCCTTCTGTGATCTAACAACACTCTCATGTTATCTACCAACCTAGTGAATGCTACAACTACACTTGTAGTCTTACAACGCTCTAGCACTATCTGCCAACCTTGGGAATGCTATAGCTACACCCGCATACTTACAACACTCTAGCACTATCTCAATTGTTGATTACCAATCCGAACACATCCTACGTTGAGCACATGCACACGATCTAACATCCAAATTGAACTCATGTCCTGGCTGGAATCCCCAACCTGATTTCCTAAGGCTTGCTATCAAACATTCTGAGAACGCGATCTCATCATTGATAAGTTTTCCGAACTTCCAACTTACACAACCCTCATTCCATACAACCGATTGGGCTGTCTTTCTTCCCGACAAGGGTGTGAAACTTATCCTAGTTTCAAAACTGCTCCTGCTTCTGAATCCCTAGAAGATTCTCCCCCACTCAGATTCGACTAAATCTTCACAATACATGAAAATTAAAGAATCCCAACAATACTGATAACTCCAGATGCTTGAATGATACCACACTCAAATCTTGAAGACTGAAAGACAGATGCTCCCACAAATACCTCAGCAACGATCCCCCATTTCTTGGTGCTTCCATTAGCCAATCAATAACGCTTACTAGGACCACCGAATCCTGACGATGCTGGATAACCATCATGCGAAACCTTGACCGCAAACCTTCCACATAACACTCATGATCTGATCTCGACCATAAACCAAGATGACACTGTACACTCCCAACCCGTAAATATGGAAATAATCTTTCGCTACCCACTAATAATTTTCGGTATGCAATTGGCATATAACTATTGGTTTAGGTGTCTAAAGTCATAACTATTTCTGGAATGTACTTGACCTAATTAGCATGGTCCATTTGGGTTGCATGACATCATGCATTTGGATAGACTAAAATGAGAGAAATAACACTTAAGGTTTATTAATATATTATAAGTTCTAATATATTAATAATATTATTTAATTATTATTTATCAAGAATTAATTTGGAATTAATTAAGTGACCAAAATAAGACTAATTAAATATATGGGTTGATTGTGTAAATCACCCATACTTGTATAATGGGCTAATGCTCCATGGATTATCAAGTTGGACTAAAACCCATAGGATGCTCCATGGTATTTTTGAACCCATGGATCATGGAAATGAAGAGCCATGTCAAGTTAGGGTTTACATGGTGTAACCCTACTTATGACACACTATAAAAGGAATATGTGAGCAATCAAAATCAGCACTAGTGAGAACAAGAGGGCATAGCCGATTTTAGAAGTGTTATATTTCTCTCAAGGTTATTCCAAGTGTATTTGGTGTTGTGTGAGACATTTGAGGCATCACAGTCGAGGTGCTAGGCCCACAAGGTTCTCAAGGATATTCAAGCAACTAAAGGTATGCATTTCTTACTATCTTTTATGTTTAAAAGTTCCCCATGTATGCTAGATAGGTTATGAACCTTGGGAAAACAAATTTGCATGTATCATAGACAAAAAATAGATCCAAGGTTTCTAAGGTTGCATGTACACCATAGGAGTGTTAGAATGCTCAAAACCCAATAGTGGTATCAAAGCCTAGGCTTGTTTGTTTTTTATACTTGATGCAAAATTGTGAAAAAACTCAGTTTTTCTGCACTCTGCGGCATGAACTCGTCGAGTCCATGGGGGGACTCGACGAGTCCATGAGTAAACTCTTCCTACTCATCGAGTAGGTTCATGCACTCGATGAGTAGGAGCCCTAGAATGCAGTTTTTCGACTTTTGCTGTTGTAAATGGACTAGAAACATTACCCTAAACTATTTTGGTCTTATAAAACTTGTTTTAGATGGTGTAATGGTTATGCTAATCCATTTTCAACAGCTATTATCAAAATTTCAAGTTTTATATGGTTAATTTTATGATTCTTAAAATTGGTGATATGCATGTTCATGAACTCATGAGCTTACAAGATCATATGAATTATTTGTAACTTGCTTATTGGTTTAATTCTTGATCATTATGTGTTTTAATGGAATCCATAATTTGTCCTCAAGTTATGGATTACCAAAATTCACTCTCTTAAAGTCCATTAAAAAAACACATAGGTTACATAAAATGAAAAGTCTCTCATTTTAATAAACCATTTAACTCATAAGTTATGAAATATGAAAAGTTTTGAAAGTTACAAAACTTGCCCTCAAGTTTTGGAACATGTAAAGTCACTTTAAAAACTTTAGTTCCAACCCCTAGAATTTTAAAAGTTAAAATTCAACCCTTATACTTTATAATATTATAAGTTTAATAACAATTATATATGTATAAGAAAAAGTCGTTTTACCGTTAGTAGGCCTCATTCACGAAGCCAGTCTATAAGGGGGTATAAGGTTGCTGCCTATAAAATGACAGCTTAATGGGTGTCCACTCTCACACACCGCTTCCTTGATCTGTGGAGGGTCGTTAGCCGAACGGGTAAGACAAGGACTTTAAATCTTCATTAAAAGTATGATGAATATAAAGTAACTAAATGTTTTTATAAATTCCCAATCTTAGTTACTTTAGGAAAATGTAAATAAGGTGCTAACCCATGAAATTACACTTTGCACTTTGCTTAAGTCAGTTAGTGGAGCGTGTGTGGTTAACCGGCACGCTAGTTAGACTTAATAAGGTAGGCAAAGGGTAACTTAATGTTTATCATAGTATTGATGGAGCGCGTGTGGTTAACCGGCACGTCGATTGAGGGGTAATACATTAAGGGTACCAAGTAATTTGCATGGTTACTTCACACCTTGTTTTGTGATCCTCGACATCCCAGTCACAAAACCTGAAGGGCACACTCGAGATTGAAACATGCCATTGAAAAGTTCAATGAATCTCAAAAGATCTAGGAGTTTCAAATCCAATTAAAACCTAATAATTTATTTCATTTTTCATGGTGGAAATTGGTGAATCGTCATTCGCCTACCTTCAAATATTCTATAGGTTGGATTACATCATCCCTCTTCCAAGTTATAAAATATTATGTTGGGTCCTAGCCTTAATATTTTATGTTGGGTGTTATATTAACGACTTTAAATCAACTATCTTGAATATCTCCCAAAAGATGTTTGGTTCAGACAATTATGATCTTCCCAAAACTCTTGGAAGAAGTCTTCCTAATGAAGATGATGTCCCGTGACTGGTTCATGGAAATCATACTTCAATTCCTCCACCTCCTCCAATTATTCTCCCTATCCCACAAGTTCAAGGTCACTCAAGCCCTATTGGCAAGCAAGGTCTATGTGTGATCACATCTTGGAGATGAAATCACATATTGACAAGCCGGGAGAGTTGGGTGTCAAAGTCTTGAAAAAGTTGGTTATTCAATCATTTCTAAGTCACATAGTGAGTTTCCTTGAGACTACTATGTAACAGACTATGACATGACCCTTAATGATCTTATCTATTTGCTTGGTGCTGCTGAATCAACAATGATTTGGAACTCTGGTAAAGCAAATTTGATTAGAAGATCAACTTCCCAAACTACCATGGACATTGAAAATTGGTGACATTGGAAATCCAGAAAGCTTTCTCTTTCCAATGGAAAGGGATCGTCCATAGTCAACTCGGTTGACCAGATGGTAAAGAGAAAGGCTAATTTTGTTAAGTTCCTTATTGATGATTCTTAATACAAAATGTGACTCGGTTGCATTTTGGTGTATGGCAGAATCAAGCAAAGGGAAGGACACTTAAAGAAAGAGTATGTTGAATCTGATCGCGAAGATGGATTTCAATCGCATGGTTCGAAGATCGGATTCTTGAGCTACTACTTAGAGAGTTGTGATAGATTGCTAGGAAATATGTAATAGCATAATTTTCATTTAAAATTGCACTGTAAGGGAAATTTTTTCCGCATTTTATAAATAAATAAAATTTTTATTTTATTTTAGTTTATATCTCCTTGCAATGGCTTTTATGGAAAAATTGATGTTTTTATGTTTCTAGCAATAATGGAAATGTGAATTTGATTCTTTCATTTATGGAAGTGTCCAAATTTACCAAATAAGGAAAGATTCTCATCACCCAAGGTTTCAATTGGACCGAACCTTGGAATCATGCAAGTTGTATAGTATGATGAATGAGAACTTTCAGCTTTGGAAAATTAAGACTATTTCCTTGTTCACATTTATATGTGAGTCACATGAAGGACTAATGGATCGAGTACACATTCTTGTGTACTGGTCAAGGTACACCACAAAAGATCGATAAGACTATTTGTCATGATTTACTAAAGTTTAGTAAATATGGTTATACTTACAAGCTTACGTATAATTCTGAAACATTGGAAAAGGTTTTGATGTATGGCATAACGAATCAGAAGAATCAAATTAGGCAGAGAGATAAAAGTTACTCAAATCTGAAAAGATGGGAGAGTACTTTAGTATCATGTTTAGTGATCATCTCAATGATTAAGCAACCATATCGCAATTGGTTCTCTAAGGACATCTTAGTGCATTCCTATGGTTAAGAAGAGGAATCAAGAATTATTGAAATGGTTAAATCAAGAAGGTGAGTCATACTTCGTTTCAAAACAAATCTTAAAGTCATACTCCAAGATTGTAAATTGAGTGACATATCTTAAAAGAATGTTTATAACACTTGTTAAACGTAAGAGTAAAATGTGTCCTACTCTTGTACATTTGAAATTGGTAAGTTGTGATGTTTTGGATAAAACAAAGACCAACTAAGACCAATCGTGTGAAGTGTTTACCTTGATAAAGAATCCGCACTATCTCTTGAAAATTCGACAAGTGAGTCTTATATGTCAAGAGGACAGTGGGAGTCTTAAAGATCCTGAAAGAATTTCAAGATCTAATCAAGAATAAAACTTGTAGTTTATTACTAGCACACGAATTGAGGTTTATAACATATCGTGTTGACATATTTCTATTTTTGTGCCCATTCCAATAAAGTTGGCTTTGCATATGAGTTCTGAGAGTTCTCAATTGGTTGCATAACAACTTCGAAGCAATGACAGGCCCTTGTGCTGCCAGGTGGCAAGAAGTTAAGACTGCACTAGTTCAATCCATAAGAGTTTGGATTTGTCACTAACCTTGTCTTGTGATTACGGTTTTGACAAATTCACATGGATAAGAACACATACACCATAAAATCTAAGTGTCATAAGGTTTCTCTCCGATTCATGAAAATGATGGTGAGGAAACGCTTTCACTAAGTAGATTTTAAGTAGATAGCAATTGTGATATATGCATTCTCAAAGTCGTTAGTGAAGCGTGTGTGGTTAACCGACACACTACCATGGACTTGTGAGAAATAGAAAAGGTCTAAACAATTGAGACTATGATTACGACATCCCTTTTCATAGTTATAAAATTGTTTAGACACACATGTGTGCTATCTAAGGAAAGGTGTATGATTTTGATAAAGTTTTATCAAAGCATCTCGTATTAGAAATATGAACTTTGGTAAGAAGGTCAATAAAGTATTGATTTCTAAAAGTCCAACTAGTTTCTGAGTACATGTCAAGGCTAGTGGGAGCATAAGTGTTATGCTAATAATCATCATGCAAGTGGGAGCATGATAATTATAATAAGTGTTGCTAGTTAGTAATGTTAATTATAGAAAACAAAAGGTTTCATGTAACACCCCGTTCTTTAAGTGTGTGACTATGAGTCCCTGAAGTTTAAGAGAAAGGTAGTTCTGGTCCTTTTCGAGATATGAGTTTCATCCGAGAAGGTTTCGGGCTGGCGTATGTGTTAGAAGCATTAGGTTTCTCGTCACCCCGTATGAATGTAAACTATTTGGGAGCGGGTTTAGATTAGAAGAGTTGCGGTGTTCGTAGATGATTAGTGTTTATGGCTCGTTGTAGTATGAGTGGAAGACGGGTCCCATGCGTGCATGGCATGCATGAGTTTTAGAGTTTGGCTGGGTACGCCCAGCGTAAGCTGGACGTACGCCCAGCGTAAGCTGGACGTACTCCCAACGTAATGGGAAGATGATATGCGCGTTGGCCGGGTGAGTACGCCCCGCGTACCAGGGAGGTACGCCCCGCGTACTCACAGGAATCCCAAACCCTATTTTTAGGGTCAGCCACTATATAAGGAATAAGATGGTTCACCCCTCAGCCTCCTTACACTCATCTTCAACCTCAGAGAAACCCTAATATCGTATTCCCTCCATATTTGAGTGTGTTTGACCTTGAGAAGCTTGTATTGGCAAAAAAAGGGCTTGAAGGAGAAAAGGGAAGTTGTCAAAGAAGAAGAAGAACGTGTGGAACTTATGGATCTGAAGAAATACCACCCTTTGGAGCTGGTTTAAGGTATAAAGCTTCTTGCTTGACCCTCATATTGCATAGATCTATGTATTTTGAAGCTTTGTTATCATTCTTGTCCCAAAAGTATTCATCTTGTTGCATAGTCCGATTTGGTCAAGTGTATCTGTCCTTTCAGACCTTTGGAGAGGTCTTGAGTGATAAAAATGAGGTCCCAAGGGCTGTAGCTATTCCATGTATGAGTTATGTGGGTCTTAATGGATTAAGACCTTGGATTAAGAGCTTAAGGACGTCCCCAATGATAAAGCCTGAGACTTTATGATTTCTAATCATATTTGGCACATGGATCTGTAGTTTGGGCTTAAGAGCTTAAGCCATTAAGCTGTAAGAAGGACTTAATAGTTTTGGCAGTTACGCCCCGCGTAACGGTGTAGTACGCCCCGCGTAACGGGCCGGTACCCGATTGTCCTTTGCGAGTCAATGCAGTACGCCCCGCGTACCAAGGAGAGTACGCCCCGCGTACTCCTCCTTTGGACTTCCTTTTTGGGCCTTTGTGTTGGGCCATTTGTGGGTTGTGGTGTTTGGGCCAAGTCTGGAAATTACGAATAGAGTATTTTGGGTCCAATTAATATTATGAATATTGGATCTAGGCTCATTTGGTGAGGTGGGCCCAATTTGGTAAATTGGGCCAATGTGGGATTTTGTATAAGATTGGGACTTTGGTCTTGGCCCGATGAGTGAAAGTATGATTGACCCTATGTTTATTTTGTGTTGATGGTTAGTTCGGGATTTGCGGTGATTTGGTGATTCGAGAGTCTGCTTCTTCGGTTCAAAGTGTCGACAATCGCAAGGTGAGTTATCCTCACTATATCAACGGGGTCTACGGCACCGAGGCCAACCCTTTATCGGATGGAAATCCGAGTAGTGTTTGTTGTTATGATATTGCGGAAATGGGCCGGAAGGCATTATATGTTGTGGGCCGGAAGGCATTACATGTTGTGGGCCGGAAGGCATTGCGATGTGGACTGGAAGGTCATGGCCTGGAAAGGGCGTAATTATGGTTGGTATTTTTGGGGGTATCTCACTAAGTTTTCGGGCTTACAATTGTGGTTTTATGTTTCAGGTTCTCAGGAGTCTGTGGCAAGGCAAAGGCGTGATCGTACCGTTCCCTGCGTTGGTGTTTTATGATTTGAACCTGGGAAAAATACTCTGTTAAATAATGTATTGAAAACCTTTTGTAACAACGTTATTAAAATGAGTGGTTTTGAAAAGTTTTAATTGTTTTGAAATTTTGGTCGTTACATTTCAATTGGGAAAAAAGTTGTTTTGCTATAATTAAGGGAGAGGAAACTATACTTCATTTCAATTATAAAAGCTTATATTGAGGTTTTAATCATCTTTAGTCAAGGATATATATATATATATATATATATATATATATATATATATATATATATATATATATATATATATGAATTTTATGTTGAAATGGCTCAACATACGGAAATTCTATATATGGGTCCATTATTTGCGTTCTAAAATTCGATTATGATTACGACATCCCTTTTCATAATCTGAATTATGAGAACTTGACAAATAGAAATAGAAATATTATAGCAAAAGACTAGTCTAGTATCATGTCTTTATGAATCGTGTCGCATATGCTTCGGATATAGGATCGATTGCATGTGCTATAATACTCATCTGTTCTAAATTTTTCCAAATGCCCAGAGCATTAAGAGGGAAAAAGTACTAGAACTATATATGACTAATTTGATTAAGCAATTGTCGAGGAAAATTTAAGGTTTACCAAAGATTGGTTGCTCAGGGACAGTTGAAAGTATAGTGTTAATTTTGGAAGGACCATATTGACATATTCTGAAAAAAGGCAACTCTTGTTCAGGAGTAACAGTCAAAAGGGGAATATGGAAATGTTCCCATAGGTGGAAGTTATTCATTAAATCTGTGTAAGATTAGGAAACTTAATGAAAGAAGAATGTTAAAAGCAATGAACATTGAATATGAGACTTCGTTTCCATTGAGTTGATCTCCATTGGAATACCCTGTAATGTCTGTTGACAAGTCTTTGTGACTTTGTGCATAATCATTACAAGAGGACCAATGCATATAAGTTTAGAATCTAACAGATTTTGGTAAATGGCAGGAATTTTGAATTCTTGCATTTGCGGTAAGGATTTGGGATTGTGAAATGAGTATCATTGGAATTATGTTTAATTGATCTATTTCACAAAGTAAAGATCATAGACAAACTTAGTGTGCATACTTGGTGTATGGCATAACTAATGTTTGGAAAAACATAGTGTGCATACTTGGTGTATGGCATGACTTGTGTTTAGGAAAAAACCATAGTGTACATGCTTGGAGCATGGGACAACTATTGTTTTAATTCAAGTATAAAGTTGATAGTTTGAAACAGTATGCAATGAATAATGTGTAATCAACATGGTGATTGATATGTGCATAATTAGTTAATTATTTAACGTATATTCTTAGTTATTTTTGATTAATTATGAGAATAATGTGGACAAAAGGTACTTAAAATGTTGTGAATTGTGTTTTCAGTCCAAAAGATATGTTTGGAGGCAAAAAGGAGAAAAGGAAAGCAAGTGAAGATAAAAGAGTGAAAGAAGGAGTCCTACTCGGCGAGTGGATCGACCCTACTCGGCGAGTACATAACGATGTGCCAGAAGATAAATACGACTGCTAATTCAAGACGGATAAGTATTGACCTACTCGGCGAGTTGATTCTGTTACTCGCCGAGTACCCTCTGTTTGGGGATATCTATAAAAGACGAATCCTTATTCCATGAGAAGGCATTCCTGGCGATTTTTGAAGGATCAGCTGCGACTAAAAGGTTCAGAAGGCGCTAAGGAACCCTAGGCTTCAAGAATTGGAAGAATTCAAGCAATTAGGTTAATTCTACCACTTAGACTTAGGAATTAAACATGTTTGCTTTCATAAACTTTGTTTTTATGCTTGTTTCTACTGCAACTATGAGCTAAACTCGTTTTTGTTTCTGTTTGGGGAATACCAAAGAACTCTTATGGTTTAATTATTGATTTTTGCTTAATTGTCTATTGGTGATTTATTAAATTAAGTTTGTTAAAGAACCTTATGTATTAATCACTACTGTTTTCTGTTAATTGGAAGGCAATTAGGTTGCATGAACATCACTTAATTGTTAACCTCATATGTCTATGTGAATGCTAAAATATATGCTTAGAAGTAATGATTATGAAACTAAGATTAATAAGAAAATAGGAAGATTAATGTGTGAGCTTGTTTGAGAAACCATCAACAAGAGGTTAATTGAATTAATAACTTAATTGACCATTACAAATCTTATTTAATCCAAATAATTAATCTAGGGAATTAATTAGTTTAAACACTTGATCAATGCTTAAATTAGCTAATTGTCTAAGGGTTAGGAGTAATGAACATGAACCTAACTATTATCATTGGTAACCAATAGCAATTAATCCACCTTAACTTAAATAACCATAGGAGTGAATTGGTTGAACCTAAATAGAAACATCTTTATCAAATTTGGTGAATAGTTGTTGCTTTAGTTAATTAGTTAATTTAGTTTGTTTAAGTTTCTAGTCTTGCAAAACTAGAGAAAAACCCTTTACTTTTATTATTTATTTTAGTTAAAATTAGCTATTAGTTTAATTGTCCGTTCCCTGAGTTCGATACCTTACTTATCAATCTATACCACTTAAAGACAGGTTCACTGCCTTTGTGTGCTCAAATTACTAATAAAAAGTAGGGATAAAACTAGTGAATTTACACACATCAAGTTTTTGGCGCCGTTGCCGGGGAACGGTTCTAAATAATTAAGCTAATTCCTAATTTTTTCGATCCTTTGTGTGAGTTTTCTTGCATAAAGTTCATTTATTGCAATTTTGTAACTAGTAATTAGGTTTTAGTATCTGTTTTAGTTAGGTTAAAACTTAATTTTTTTTTTGAAATATCACTGATACTCGCCGAGTGCACTCGCACCTACTCGGCGAGTAGAGGTTTAATCAGCAATTTTTTTTTACAATCTTTTTGTTCTTTTTATGTTTTTTTTTATTTGATTAATTTCAGGACTCTCATGACCAGAGGAGCAAACACACCACTGGTACCCCCGTTTGAAGATCCCGAATCCGAATTGAAAAGAAACAAAGGGAAGGACGTGGAGAGTTCAAGCACACCAAAGAAATCACCATTGTTCAACTTGAAGACTGTTTTTGGGAAAAAGAAGAGCAGTAAATCAGGAGCTTCTAGCGCTTCCTTGACAATTGAGGAGCCAATTCAAGAAGATATTGGATACGAGACCGAGGAAGAAGAGGAGGCAACGTACGAACAAGAAACCGAATCGGAGGAAGAGTTAGCATTCACTATGGCTAACATTGATGAAATTCCCATGGGGGAATGGAAGAAGAGGATGCGCGACGACCATGGCCCGGGACTTGTGCAACCCGCAATTCCCGCAACTGCTACCTTCGAGCTAAAAGGTCATATCCTAGCTGCGCTTAAGGAAATACCTTTCTATATGAAAGATCATGAAGATGCCTACAAACATTTGGATGAAGTAAATGATGTTGCTGATTATTTCAACATTCCAAATGTAACCCGCGAAACTCAACTACTTCGGATGCTTCCGGTAACCTTCAAGGGTGCTGCTAAAGACTGGCTCAAATCACTTCCCCCCGGGTCAGACACTACTTGGGCCAAATGAAGGAAGAATTTATAGATCACTTTTGCCCACCATCCAAAATAGCCAAACTCAAGAAGGCCATTGCAAACTTTGAACAGCAAGCTGGAGAATCTTTATATGAAGCATGGGAGAGGTACAAAAGTCTGCTACGAAATTGCCCACACCATGATCTAAACAGCCAGCAAGAAGTTTCCATCTTTTATGATGGAGTCAATGTCACAACCCGGCAGTTGCTAGACTCACAAGGCCCACTTACAAAGAAGCCACCCCCGGTGATTAAAGAATTAATTGAATAATTCTCTAAACACTCTAGAGAATACCACAACCCTAAGAATGATGTCACGAGGGGAGCCGCGTACGCTGCTACTGAAGATTTATCCGCGGTCATGGCCATGTTAAAAACCATGGATAGGAGAATGGACAAAATGGATCAAACTATCCATGCCATACGGGTGGGTTGTGAAAACTGCAATGGACCCCACCTCACTAGAGATTGCGATTTGGATGAGCACGGCAACAAAAAGGCACAAGTATGTTATTCGAGTGGTGACCGGTATGATGAAGACTGGCGCAAACAAAAGAAGGAGTGGCTGCCTTACGAAGAGTATAAAAAGGCCAAGGAGGAGAAGTACAGACAAAAAGGAAGAGGCTTTTACCAAAAGGAGGAGCCGGTGCAAGAGAGGAAGCCAAGCTTGGAAGATATGCTAACTAAATTTGTGGCCGCTTCCGAGAAAAGACATAGTGACCATGATGCTGCTATCCAAGAAACAAGAACAATGCTCAGGAACCAGCAAGCATCCATCCACAACATAGAAACGCAGCTTGGGCAACTTGCTCAACAACTAAACCAAAGGTCACCGGGTGAGCTTCCTAGCAAAACCGAGAACAACCCACGAGGCGCACAAGTAAATATTGTTACCACAAGAAGTGGGAAGATCATTACTCCCCTGGCACCCATTCAAACTGAAGCAACCAAGGACTCACAGAAGGAAGGAACAGAAAAACAAGTCGAAAACCAACACGCACAATCTGAGAGTCCTACTCGCCGAGTAGGACCGATGGACTCGGCGAGTACCCCTGCTAAAACAAATGAACAGCCGCCCTTGAAACCATACCAGCCTCCAATGCCATACCCAGCCCGAGCCAAGAAAGAGAAGCAGGAAGAGGAATATCAGAAGTTTCTAGATCATATTAAAACTCTTCAAATCAACATTCCTTTCATTGAAGTCGTCATGCAAATGCCCAAGTATGCAAAGTTCCTTAAGGAACTCCTCACTAACAGAAGAAAGATGGAGGAAGTGCAGAAGGTAGTGCTTAATGAGAATTGCTCCGCCGCAATGCTAAACAAATTACCAAAGAAGAAGGGTGATCCGGGGAGCTTAACTTTGCCTTGCCAATTTGGCAACTTAGCTGCAATTCATGCCTTAGCTGATTCTAGAGCAAGTGTGAACCTTATGCCATACTCGTTCTTTAAAAAGCTGGACCTCCCGGAGCCAAGGCCAATTCGAATGGCAATTCATTTGGCAAACAAGACGGTTACTTTTCAAAGAGGCATTTGTGAAGATTTGCTAGTAAAAGTAGACAAATTTGTCTTCCCGGCTGATTTCATCATTCTCGACATGGAGGCGGACCCGCAAGTGCCAATCATCCTTGGAAGGCCCTTCCTCAACACCGCTAGCGCTATCGTAGACATGAGAGATTCTAAGCTCACATTGCGAGTTGGGGACGATTCAGTGACATTCGAGGTAGACCAAGCCATGAAGTACTCAAGGAATAGTGACGACACGGCTTTCTCAATCGACATGCTTGACGAAATATTGGAAGAAGACATACCTAAAGATTCCGGCAAATTTGCAGCTTTGGATGAAGAATTTGATCCAGAAAAGGACTTACTAGAGATTGAAAGACTGTTGGAAGAAGCGGAGTATGAAGAAATAAAGAAGCAAGCTGAAAGAACTACTCGCCGAGTAAACCCGATCTACTCGCCGAGTACATCCGAAGAAAAGCCAGAAGTCGTGAATACAGCCACCAACTCGCCGAGTACCAAACCTGCACTCGGCGAGTCCGTCACTATGCAAAACAAATTGGAGCTCAAAACACTACCTGATCATCTGGAGTATGCCTTTCTGGAAGAAGGAAATCAGAAGCCTGTGATCATAGCCTCGGACCTATCCAAAACAGAAAAAGAGGAGCTTGTACGCGTGTTGAAGAAAAGGAAAAGAGCCATCGCATGGAGCATCTCCGACATCAAAGGAATAAGTCCATCCTACTGCTCTCACAAAATCAATTTAGAAGAAGGAGCAAGGCCGGTGGTGCAACATCAAAGACGATTAAACCCGAATATGCAAGAAGTCGTCAAGAAGGAGGTGGTCAAGCTTTTGGATGCAGGAATCATCTACTCCATCTCCGATAGTCCATGGGTGAGTCCGGTCCAAGTGGTGCCCAAGAAAGGAGGAATGACGGTCATTACCAACGAAAAGAACGAGTTAATTCCAACGCGAACGGTAACCGGTTGGCGAGTGTGCATTGATTATCGAAAGCTAAACGATGCCACTCGCAAAGACCATTTCCCCCTTCCTTTCATAGATCAAATGTTAGAGAGACTATCGGGCCATAGCTACTATTGCTTTTTAGATGGGTTTTCAGGGTATTTTCAAATACCCATAGACCCAATGGACCAAGAAAAGACCACCTTCACATGCCCCAGTGGAACTTTCGCCTATAGACGCATGCCATTTGGACTATGCAATGCACCTGCGACATTTCAAAGGTGCATGACCGCCATATTCCATGATATGGTGGAAAAATTCATGGAGGTCTTTATGGATGACTTTTCTGTATTCGGATCTTCTTTCAATAATTGCCTAACAAATCTTGACTCAATGCTTGCTAGATGTGAGAAAACCGACTTAGTCCTAAATTGGGAAAAGTGTCACTTCATGGTCAAAGAGGGTATAGTTTTGGGACATAAAGTCTCTAAAAAGGGAATAGAGGTGGATCGGGCAAAGATAGACACCATTGCAAAATTACCCCCACCAACTAATGTGAAGGGCATTAGAAGTTTTTTGGCACACGCAGGTTTTTACCGGCGTTTTATAAAAGATTTTTCCAAAATCACGAAACCTCTAACACAATTATTACTAAAAGATGCACCCTTTAATTTTACTAAAGAGTGTTTAGAGGCATTTGAATTTCTAAAAGAAAAATTAACTAATGCCCCGATCATTATAGCACCAAATTGGAACTTACCCTTCGAGATCATGTGTGATGCTAGTGACTATGCACTAGGAGCGGTCCTTGGACAAAGGATTGATAAGCACTTTCAACCCATCTATTATGCAAGCAAGACCTTAAATCCCGCCCAAGAGAATTATACTACTACTGAAAAAGAACTGTTAGCCGTGGTTTACGCTTTTGACAAGTTTCGCCCTTACTTAGTTTTATCTAAAACCACTGTTTTTACTGACCACTCGGCTATCAAGTATTTGTTTTCCAAACAGGATGCCAAGCCAAGACTAATACGATGGGTGCTGCTTCTTCAAGAATTCGATATAGAGATACGAGACAAGAAAGGAATGGAGAACGTAGCGGCCGATCATTTATCTAGGCTCGAGAACCCGACATTGCAAGAAGATAAGGATGGAGACGACTTTCCGGATGAATACATTATGGTGTCCGTGGGAGAGGAGCCATGGTTCGCAGACATAGCTAACTATTTAGCTACCAATTACATCCCGAAGGATTATAGTAGTCAGCAAAAGAAGAAATTCTTTGCGGAGATCAAATATTACTTTTGGGACGATCCATACCTCTTTCGAAGCTGTGCGGATGGAATTATACGAAGATGTGTGTTCGGAAAGGAGAGTCGACGAATACTAGAACATTGCCATAGCGGGCCCACGGGAGGACATCATGGAGCACACTATACCGCAAGGAAGATCTTTGACATTGGATTCTATTGGCCTACAATCTTCAAAGATGCAGCCCAATATGTCAAAGAATGTGATGCTTGTCAAAGGGTGGGAAACATTTCATCTCGAAATGAGATGCCACAACATAGCATTCAAGTATGTGAGGTGTTCGACGTGTGGGGCATTGACTTCATGGGACCTTTTCCCACCTCCAAAGGAAACAAGTACATCCTAGTTGCGGTAGATTATGTTTCGAAATGGGCGGAGGCGCAGGCTTTACCTACAAATGACGGACGGGTAGTGGTACGATTCTTAAAAAAATTATTCTCCCGGTTTGGTGTTCCCAAGGCCCTAATTAGTGACCGTGGCACACACTTTGCCAATGATCAATTGGACAAGGTGCTCAAGAAATATGGGGTGACCCATAAGTTCTCCACATCATACCACCCACAAACGAGTGGACAAACGGAAGTGACCAATCGAGCCTTGAAGCGTATCTTAGAGAAGTCGGTGGGAAGCAACCGCAAGGAATGGTCGGATAAATTGGATGACGCGCTATGGGCATTTCGTACCGCTTTCAAAACACCTATTGGTACTACACCATATAGGTTAGTTTATGGAAAGCAATGCCATTTACCGGTTGAAATCGAGCACAAGGCATATTGGGCACTAAAGAGGTGCAACTTTGACATGGAAGAATTGAAGACCAACCGTCTAATGCAAATGAATGCCCTTGAAGAACTCCGAAATGAGGCTTATTCTAGTTCGTGGCTCTATAAAGAAAAAACCAAGAGATGGCATGACCAACGAATCAAAAGCAAAGACATCCATGAGGGCCAAAAAGTACTACTCTTCAATTCCCGATTAAAACTTTTCTCGGGCAAACTCAAATCAAGGTGGGATGGTCCCTTTTTGGTCAAGACGGTGTTTCCTCACGGGGCTATAGAATTGATCTCAAAAGATGGCACACCATTTAAAGTCAATGGCCATAGAGTGAAGAAATATGAAGAAGGAGTCCCCCGAAATGAAGGATTGGAGGAGCTGCTGCTGTGCGGAATCGCAAACACGTAGAAGGGGCGGAGTCTAGCTAATGACTCCATCAAAAGAAGCGCTTCTCGGGAGGCAACCCGAGTTTCACGTTTGCATTTTCTTTCCTTTTCTTTATTGTTTTGTTCATTCTTCTTCATTTATTCTACTTCTCTAAGTGCTTGAGGACAAGCTCTACTGGAAGCGTGGGGTGGAAAGGCTAAACAAAGGAATTAATATAGTAAAATTGGCAAATTTACAAAAAAATTTCAACCTGAGACATATACTCGGCGAGTATATCGATTATACTCGGCGAGTAAATGTTCGCTTACAGCCAAATGTCCATAACACGCGTATCTACTCGGCGAGTAGATCCATTCTACTCGGCGAGTAGCCGGTTTAAACTCAGTAAATTAAAAACCTGTAAAAATTACTTTTATTCAACATTTCATCTCCACACTCGCCGAGCATCTTCCCTCAGCCACCTCTCAAGGGTTCTTCCTCTTTCTCTTCATTCAAGCAACAAGGTGACATCTTTACCCTTTAACTTTATGAAAGGTCCAATCTTTATCACATATCTCCCCATATTTGGTATGATTCCGGATTTGGGGAGTTTTTCCCAATTTTTAGGGCTTTGATTTACTCATGAATTAGAGGTTGTTTGGAGTAATTTCTTCAAGAACTATGGTTAGATAAGTAATTACAACAAAACCCTATGAACAAATTGGACTATTACACAGATTACACAGATCCGATCTCGATCTGTCAAAAAGTTCATAATACTCGGCGAGTATGTTCGTGTACTCGGCGAGTAGGCCCCAATCAGATCAAAAAAAATTCCGGTTTTAACTATGGGGTGTTGTTTGTTGCTGTTTTTTGGTATGTTTATGCAGATATCATGGCAAGGAAAGGACAGTCATCACGTGGAGGAGGCCATGGTGATATGCCATGGTTAGCCTTTCAACAAATCACCTCTAAATCCTCCAAAACTCGAGCCCTAAACAGGTTGGAAGCGCTGCGACAGAAAGAAATTCACTTGCCCACTGCAGTGGATTGGGGATGGATGGGTAATGTCGGCTTGGAAGAGGAACTTACCCCATATTTGGTGAAAGATTGTAACTTGGGTTATGCCAACATCACTTGTGATGGTTGGTTGCAATTGTTTAAAATACAAGAGCCAGTATACGCGGAGTTGTGCTGGGAATTCTTTGCTACCATTTCATTCCGAGGTGGTAGTGAATATTACAATCCAAACACGATCTCGTTTTCTTTGGGAGGAGAGCTGCGACAATGCAGCATGGTTGAGTTCTCTTGGCGGTTGGGCATCTACGATCAAGATATGTCGATGACGGACTACTTTGAAGCCTTCTTGGAAAATACCTACAAAGAACTTCCCGAGGGGGTGGTGGCGTCGACATGGTGGAGTACAATTGCTAACCGGGTCTATATACCTTCCACTGCTCAAGAAGGGCATATTCGTTCTCCAGTCCATCGACTCATTCACCGATTCGTTGCAAGCACGATCAATATGCAAAAGGATGGGGATAAAGTTCCCACCCTTGATATCTTTTATATGTGGAGTATCATCACCCCCGATGTCTTCTGCAACCTCCCATATTGCATTGCTAAATTTCTTGCGGAGGGAGCGGTTAAGGAAAAAATCAACTCGAAGATCAATGGGGGTATGTTCATTACTCGGCTTGCGCGATCATTTGGGATCTTGGAATTACCGCAAGCTCAAATGCTGACGATTATCCACCCTCCTCCGTTCAACACTGCACTTTATAGGAGGGCTCGGATAGTGGAAAAATTTGGTGATTCTTTTACTATTCCGAATGAGGACGAGCCGGCGGTCCCCGAGGAGCCGGGAAGGCGGGTTAGGCCAAGAAACGAGCGGGTACGAGAAGACCCACCGGTGATTCCGGTGGAGGATAACGAGGGATGGAATCAAGTGGAGTATCGACGATATTTGGATGATATAAGGCGAGGGGTTAATTACACCAATCAATCCTTTGACTATCTTTTCCAACAAATGCAAATTGCCCCGCGACCGGGACCCGGCTATCCTTACATCATGAATTGGGACGAAAGGATGCAAAGAAGGGGTGGAGAAGGAGGTAGTGGAGCTGGAGGAGCAGGGATGGACGAGGAAGAATGAAGATTTTATTTGTTTTTGTTTTGTTTGATTATGATGTTTGTTTTAAGACAATTATGGACATGTTACACTTGGCTATGTGGTTTGAATATTAGTGTTACTTTTAGTTTTCTTTTCAGGTATTGAAGCTAGGAAGCATGCTATTTAGGAATGGTCAAGAGAGGAATGAGAGTCTTTATGAGTGCTTGTGGAGTCTTGTTCCTAGGATCGAGTCCGTACGAATCGAGAGTTTATTAAAGTGTTGTTGTTTAGGAAGTTTACTGGAGAGTGCATTTATATCAACACTAGAGTAAAGAGAGACAGCGGTTAAAAATTCTGGAAATACACGCTATACTCGCCGAGTGCACTAATACTACTCGGCGAGTACATCTGCTTCTGCCCGAAATACGTTGCCAGTCAACTTCTACTCGCCGAGTTTAATCGCCTACTCGCCGAGTAGCCTGCTGCGAGAGGAATCTCTGATTTGTTCTGGCTAGTTTTTCTGCGCCATTCATACATTCTTTATGAGTTACTACTGAAGATTGTGCAACAACCCTTTTTCCTTGGAGTTTTCGAGCTATCAACCACACGAGACGTATGACACCCGTGCCATGGATGAGCTGTTCCCATGGTTAAAGTCACTAGAAGAAGGAGTTGAAGAGGAGAGTGTCAACCTAGCGACTGCTACCCCAGGGGAGTTTGTTCCAACTTTCTCTCTATTTGCATTTTTAGTTGTTATAATATGCAATGAGGGCATTGCATAAAATAAGTGTGGGGTAGGGGGTTAGTCACATTTTAGAACACTTAGAATCTTAATTTAGGCTAATTTTTAATGTTTAGGGCTTAAATTAGAAAATTTTGGTAAAAATTAGGATTCCATATTAGAATTGTGTTAATAATTGCATGAGAACCCAAATGTTTAGTTGAGCCTATACACGTTCTAGTGCATCTGTGGCTTCCTTATTTCAGTGAAATCATGAGACAAAAACACGACCTTGCTCAGCCTGAGGGATGCAATATGTTTAGCAGCCTAAACCTGAAATGTATCCAGGAAAGTTTTTATCATTAGCCAATAAAGGTTGAGATTGAGCGCCCCTGCTTAAGCATGTAGGGATTTTAGAAAAAAAATATATTGAGAAATACATGAAAAAAAATTACAAGAAAAGTTGTAAGAATTTTGGAGCAAATGAAGTGAAAATCAAAAGATCAAAAATTCCAAGAAATCCAGAAAAGTTGAAGATACCGAAAGTCAATACAAGTTGGTGAATTCAAAGATATCAAAGATGAAATGTTCAAAGAAGTGAAGAATTCAAAAGAATTCCATAGTGGTATCGAAAAGTTGTAATTTTAGAATATGTATGCTTGGGTTGCTCAATTAAAAATACCTTGAGGGTAAAGAGATTTTCTGAGGATGGATTCGGAGGGTTGCATAAAATGAGCATAGTTCGGGGTGAGTGGGCGAATGTTTATGAGGATTGTGAGTATTTGAAGTATGGGGGTTTTTAGGAATTTTAGACACAAATGCATGCGTTGCGGTCTTGGCATAATGGCTGGGTTGGATTGGAGTTATTAATGTGATTTTAATATGTTTAAAATTCAGTTTTGCTTGGGGGCAAGCAAAAGTCAAGTGTGGGGTATTTTGATATGTGCATAATTAGTTAATTATTTAACGTATATTCTTAGTTATTTTTGATTAATTATGAGAATAATGTGGACAAAAGGTACTTAAAATGTTGTGAATTGTGTTTTCAGTCCAAAAGATATGTTTGGAGGCAAAAAGGAGAAAAGGAAAGCAAGTGAAGATAAAAGAGTGAAAGAAGGAGTCCTACTCGGCGAGTGGATCGACCCTACTCGGCGAGTACATAACGATGTGCCAGAAGATAAATACGACTGCTAATTCAAGACGGATAAGTATTGACCTACTCGGCGAGTTGATTCTGTTACTCGCCGAGTACCCTCTGTTTGGGGATATCTATAAAAGACGAATCCTTATTCCATGAGAAGGCATTCCTGGCGATTTTTGAAGGATCAGCTGCGACTAAAAGGTTCAGAAGGCGCTAAGGAACCCTAGGCTTCAAGAATTGGAAGAATTCAAGCAATTAGGTTAATTCTACCACTTAGACTTAGGAATTAAACATGTTTGCTTTCATAAACTTTGTTTTTATGCTTGTTTCTACTGCAACTATGAGCTAAACTCGTTTTTGTTTCTGTTTGGGGAATACCAAAGAACTCTTATGGTTTAATTATTGATTTTTGCTTAATTGTCTATTGGTGATTTATTAAATTAAGTTTGTTAAAGAACCTTATGTATTAATCACTACTGTTTTCTGTTAATTGGAAGGCAATTAGGTTGCATGAACATCACTTAATTGTTAACCTCATATGTCTATGTGAATGCTAAAATATATGCTTAGAAGTAATGATTATGAAACTAAGATTAATAAGAAAATAGGAAGATTAATGTGTGAGCTTGTTTGAGAAACCATCAACAAGAGGTTAATTGAATTAATAACTTAATTGACCATTACAAATCTTATTTAATCCAAATAATTAATCTAGGGAATTAATTAGTTTAAACACTTGATCAATGCTTAAATTAGCTAATTGTCTAAGGGTTAGGAGTAATGAACATGAACCTAACTATTATCATTGGTAACCAATAGCAATTAATCCACCTTAACTTAAATAACCATAGGAGTGAATTGGTTGAACCTAAATAGAAACATCTTTATCAAATTTGGTGAATAGTTGTTGCTTTAGTTAATTAGTTAATTTAGTTTGTTTAAGTTTCTAGTCTTGCAAAACTAGAGAAAAACCCTTTACTTTTATTATTTATTTTAGTTAAAATTAGCTATTAGTTTAATTGTCCGTTCCCTGAGTTCGATACCTTACTTATCAATCTATACCACTTAAAGACAGGTTCACTGCCTTTGTGTGCTCAAATTACTAATAAAAAGTAGGGATAAAACTAGTGAATTTACACACATCAAGTTTTTGGCGCCGTTGCCGGGGAACGGTTCTAAATAATTAAGCTAATTCCTAATTTTTTCGATCCTTTGTGTGAGTTTTCTTGCATAAAGTTCATTTATTGCAATTTTGTAACTAGTAATTAGGTTTTAGTATCTGTTTTAGTTAGGTTAAAACTTAATTTTTTTTTTTGAAATATCACTGATACTCGCCGAGTGCACTCGCACCTACTCGGCGAGTAGAGGTTTAATCAGCAATTTTTTTTTACAATCTTTTTGTTCTTTTTATGTTTTTTTTTATTTGATTAATTTCAGGACTCTCATGACCAGAGGAGCAAACACACCACTGGTACCCCCGTTTGAAGATCCCGAATCCGAATTGAAAAGAAACAAAGGGAAGGACGTGGAGAGTTCAAGCACACCAAAGAAATCACCATTGTCCAACTTGAAGACTGTTTTTGGGAAAAAGAAGAGCAGTAAATCAGGAGCTTCTAGCGCTTCCTTGACAATTGAGGAGCCAATTCAAGAAGATATTGGATACGAGACCGAGGAAGAAGAGGAGGCAACGTACGAACAAGAAACCGAATCGGAGGAAGAGTTAGCATTCACTATGGCTAACATTGATGAAATTCCCATGGGGGAATGGAAGAAGAGGATGCGCGACGACCATGGCCCGGGACTTGTGCAACCCGCAATTCCCGCAACTGCTACCTTCGAGCTAAAAGGTCATATCCTAGCTGCGCTTAAGGAAATACCTTTCTATATGAAAGATCATGAAGATGCCTACAAACATTTGGATGAAGTAAATGATGTTGCTGATTATTTCAACATTCCAAATGTAACCCGCGAAACTCAACTACTTCGGATGCTTCCGGTAACCTTCAAGGGTGCTGCTAAAGACTGGCTCAAATCACTTCCCCCCGGGTCAGACACTACTTGGGCCAAATGAAGGAAGAATTTATAGATCACTTTTGCCCACCATCCAAAATAGCCAAACTCAAGAAGGCCATTGCAAACTTTGAACAGCAAGCTGGAGAATCTTTATATGAAGCATGGGAGAGGTACAAAAGTCTGCTACGAAATTGCCCACACCATGATCTAAACAGCCAGCAAGAAGTTTCCATCTTTTATGATGGAGTCAATGTCACAACCCGGCAGTTGCTAGACTCACAAGGCCCACTTACAAAGAAGCCACCCCCGGTGATTAAAGAATTAATTGAATAATTCTCTAAACACTCTAGAGAATACCACAACCCTAAGAATGATGTCACGAGGGGAGCCGCGTACGCTGCTACTGAAGATTTATCCGCGGTCATGGCCATGTTAAAAACCATGGATAGGAGAATGGACAAAATGGATCAAACTATCCATGCCATACGGGTGGGTTGTGAAAACTGCAATGGACCCCACCTCACTAGAGATTGCGATTTGGATGAGCACGGCAACAAAAAGGCACAAGTATGTTATTCGAGTGGTGACCGGTATGATGAAGACTGGCGCAAACAAAAGAAGGAGTGGCTGCCTTACGAAGAGTATAAAAAGGCCAAGGAGGAGAAGTACAGACAAAAAGGAAGAGGCTTTTACCAAAAGGAGGAGCCGGTGCAAGAGAGGAAGCCAAGCTTGGAAGATATGCTAACTAAATTTGTGGCCGCTTCCGAGAAAAGACATAGTGACCATGATGCTGCTATCCAAGAAACAAGAACAATGCTCAGGAACCAGCAAGCATCCATCCACAACATAGAAACGCAGCTTGGGCAACTTGCTCAACAACTAAACCAAAGGTCACCGGGTGAGCTTCCTAGCAAAACCGAGAACAACCCACGAGGCGCACAAGTAAATATTGTTACCACAAGAAGTGGGAAGATCATTACTCCCCTGGCACCCATTCAAACTGAAGCAACCAAGGACTCACAGAAGGAAGGAACAGAAAAACAAGTCGAAAACCAACACGCACAATCTGAGAGTCCTACTCGCCGAGTAGGACCGATGGACTCGGCGAGTACCCCTGCTAAAACAAATGAACAGCCGCCCTTGAAACCATACCAGCCTCCAATGCCATACCCAGCCCGAGCCAAGAAAGAGAAGCAGGAAGAGGAATATCAGAAGTTTCTAGATCATATTAAAACTCTTCAAATCAACATTCCTTTCATTGAAGTCGTCATGCAAATGCCCAAGTATGCAAAGTTCCTTAAGGAACTCCTCACTAACAGAAGAAAGATGGAGGAAGTGCAGAAGGTAGTGCTTAATGAGAATTGCTCCGCCGCAATGCTAAACAAATTACCAAAGAAGAAGGGTGATCCGGGGAGCTTAACTTTGCCTTGCCAATTTGGCAACTTAGCTGCAATTCATGCCTTAGCTGATTCTAGAGCAAGTGTGAACCTTATGCCATACTCGTTCTTTAAAAAGCTGGACCTCCCGGAGCCAAGGCCAATTCGAATGGCAATTCATTTGGCAAACAAGACGGTTACTTTTCAAAGAGGCATTTGTGAAGATTTGCTAGTAAAAGTAGACAAATTTGTCTTCCCGGCTGATTTCATCATTCTCGACATGGAGGCGGACCCGCAAGTGCCAATCATCCTTGGAAGGCCCTTCCTCAACACCGCTAGCGCTATCGTAGACATGAGAGATTCTAAGCTCACATTGCGAGTTGGGGACGATTCAGTGACATTCGAGGTAGACCAAGCCATGAAGTACTCAAGGAATAGTGACGACACGGCTTTCTCAATCGACATGCTTGACGAAATATTGGAAGAAGACATACCTAAAGATTCCGGCAAATTTGCAGCTTTGGATGAAGAATTTGATCCAGAAAAGGACTTACTAGAGATTGAAAGACTGTTGGAAGAAGCGGAGTATGAAGAAATAAAGAAGCAAGCTGAAAGAACTACTCGCCGAGTAAACCCGATCTACTCGCCGAGTACATCCGAAGAAAAGCCAGAAGTCGTGAATACAGCCACCAACTCGCCGAGTACCAAACCTGCACTCGGCGAGTCCGTCACTATGCAAAACAAATTGGAGCTCAAAACACTACCTGATCATCTGGAGTATGCCTTTCTGGAAGAAGGAAATCAGAAGCCTGTGATCATAGCCTCGGACCTATCCAAAACAGAAAAAGAGGAGCTTGTACGCGTGTTGAAGAAAAGGAAAAGAGCCATCGCATGGAGCATCTCCGACATCAAAGGAATAAGTCCATCCTACTGCTCTCACAAAATCAATTTAGAAGAAGGAGCAAGGCCGGTGGTGCAACATCAAAGACGATTAAACCCGAATATGCAAGAAGTCGTCAAGAAGGAGGTGGTCAAGCTTTTGGATGCAGGAATCATCTACTCCATCTCCGATAGTCCATGGGTGAGTCCGGTCCAAGTGGTGCCCAAGAAAGGAGGAATGACGGTCATTACCAACGAAAAGAACGAGTTAATTCCAACGCGAACGGTAACCGGTTGGCGAGTGTGCATTGATTATCGAAAGCTAAACGATGCCACTCGCAAAGACCATTTCCCCCTTCCTTTCATAGATCAAATGTTAGAGAGACTATCGGGCCATAGCTACTATTGCTTTTTAGATGGGTTTTCAGGGTATTTTCAAATACCCATAGACCCAATGGACCAAGAAAAGACCACCTTCACATGCCCCAGTGGAACTTTCGCCTATAGACGCATGCCATTTGGACTATGCAATGCACCTGCGACATTTCAAAGGTGCATGACCGCCATATTCCATGATATGGTGGAAAAATTCATGGAGGTCTTTATGGATGACTTTTCTGTATTCGGATCTTCTTTCAATAATTGCCTAACAAATCTTGACTCAATGCTTGCTAGATGTGAGAAAACCGACTTAGTCCTAAATTGGGAAAAGTGTCACTTCATGGTCAAAGAGGGTATAGTTTTGGGACATAAAGTCTCTAAAAAGGGAATAGAGGTGGATCGGGCAAAGATAGACACCATTGCAAAATTACCCCCACCAACTAATGTGAAGGGCATTAGAAGTTTTTTGGCACACGCAGGTTTTTACCGGCGTTTTATAAAAGATTTTTCCAAAATCACGAAACCTCTAACACAATTATTACTAAAAGATGCACCCTTTAATTTTACTAAAGAGTGTTTAGAGGCATTTGAATTTCTAAAAGAAAAATTAACTAATGCCCCGATCATTATAGCACCAAATTGGAACTTACCCTTCGAGATCATGTGTGATGCTAGTGACTATGCACTAGGAGCGGTCCTTGGACAAAGGATTGATAAGCACTTTCAACCCATCTATTATGCAAGCAAGACCTTAAATCCCGCCCAAGAGAATTATACTACTACTGAAAAAGAACTGTTAGCCGTGGTTTACGCTTTTGACAAGTTTCGCCCTTACTTAGTTTTATCTAAAACCACTGTTTTTACTGACCACTCGGCTATCAAGTATTTGTTTTCCAAACAGGATGCCAAGCCAAGACTAATACGATGGGTGCTGCTTCTTCAAGAATTCGATATAGAGATACGAGACAAGAAAGGAATGGAGAACGTAGCGGCCGATCATTTATCTAGGCTCGAGAACCCGACATTGCAAGAAGATAAGGATGGAGACGACTTTCCGGATGAATACATTATGGTGTCCGTGGGAGAGGAGCCATGGTTCGCAGACATAGCTAACTATTTAGCTACCAATTACATCCCGAAGGATTATAGTAGTCAGCAAAAGAAGAAATTCTTTGCGGAGATCAAATATTACTTTTGGGACGATCCATACCTCTTTCGAAGCTGTGCGGATGGAATTATACGAAGATGTGTGTTCGGAAAGGAGAGTCGACGAATACTAGAACATTGCCATAGCGGGCCCACGGGAGGACATCATGGAGCACACTATACCGCAAGGAAGATCTTTGACATTGGATTCTATTGGCCTACAATCTTCAAAGATGCAGCCCAATATGTCAAAGAATGTGATGCTTGTCAAAGGGTGGGAAACATTTCATCTCGAAATGAGATGCCACAACATAGCATTCAAGTATGTGAGGTGTTCGACGTGTGGGGCATTGACTTCATGGGACCTTTTCCCACCTCCAAAGGAAACAAGTACATCCTAGTGGCGGTAGATTATGTTTCGAAATGGGCGGAGGCGCAGGCTTTACCTACAAATGACGGACGGGTAGTGGTACGATTCTTAAAAAAATTATTCTCCCGGTTTGGTGTTCCCAAGGCCCTAATTAGTGACCGTGGCACACACTTTGCCAATGATCAATTGGACAAGGTGCTCAAGAAATATGGGGTGACCCATAAGTTCTCCACATCATACCACCCACAAACGAGTGGACAAACGGAAGTGACCAATCGAGCCTTGAAGCGTATCTTAGAGAAGTCGGTGGGAAGCAACCGCAAGGAATGGTCGGATAAATTGGATGAAGCGCTATGGGCATTTCGTACCGCTTTCAAAACACCTATTGGTACTACACCATATAGGTTAGTTTATGGAAAGCAATGCCATTTACCGGTTGAAATCGAGCACAAGGCATATTGGGCACTAAAGAGGTGCAACTTTGACATGGAAGAATTGAAGACCAACCGTCTAATGCAAATGAATGCCCTTGAAGAACTCCGAAATGAGGCTTATTCTAGTTCGTGGCTCTATAAAGAAAAAACCAAGAGATGGCATGACCAACGAATCAAAAGCAAAGACATCCATGAGGGCCAAAAAGTACTACTCTTCAATTCCCGATTAAAACTTTTCTCGGGCAAACTCAAATCAAGGTGGGATGGTCCCTTTTTGGTCAAGACGGTGTTTCCTCACGGGGCTATAGAATTGATCTCAAAAGATGGCACACCATTTAAAGTCAATGGCCATAGAGTGAAGAAATATGAAGAAGGAGTCCCCCGAAATGAAGGATTGGAGGAGCTGCTGCTGTGCGGAATCGCAAACACGTAGAAGGGGCGGAGTCTAGCTAATGACTCCATCAAAAGAAGCGCTTCTCGGGAGGCAACCCGAGTTTCACGTTTGCATTTTCTTTCCTTTTCTTTATTGTTTTGTTCATTCTTCTTCATTTATTCTACTTCTCTAAGTGCTTGAGGACAAGCTCTACTGGAAGCGTGGGGTGGAAAGGCTAAACAAAGGAATTAATATAGTAAAATTGGCAAATTTACAAAAAATTTTCAACCTGAGACATATACTCGGCGAGTATATCGATTATACTCGGCGAGTAAATGTTCGCTTACAGCCAAATGTCCATAACACGCGTATCTACTCGGCGAGTAGATCCATTCTACTCGGCGAGTAGCCGGTTTAAACTCAGTAAATTAAAAACCTGTAAAAATTACTTTTATTCAACATTTCATCTCCACACTCGCCGAGCATCTTCCCTCAGCCACCTCTCAAGGGTTCTTCAAGATCTATTCAATTTTCTTCCTCTTTCTCTTCATTCAAGCAACAAGGTGACATCTTTACCCTTTAACTTTATGAAAGGTCCAATCTTTATCACATATCTCCCCATATTTGGTATGATTCCGGATTTGGGGAGTTTTTCCCAATTTTTAGGGCTTTGATTTACTCATGAATTAGAGGTTGTTTGGAGTAATTTCTTCAAGAACTATGGTTAGATAAGTAATTACAACAAAACCCTATGAACAAATTGGACTATTACACAGATTACACAGATCCGATCTCGATCTGTCAAAAAGTTCATAATACTCGGCGAGTATGTTCGTGTACTCGGCGAGTAGGCCCCAATCAGATCAAAAAAAATTCCGGTTTTAACTATGGGGTGTTGTTTGTTGCTGTTTTTTGGTATGTTTATGCAGATATCATGGCAAGGAAAGGACAGTCATCACGTGGAGGAGGCCATGGTGATATGCCATGGTTAGCCTTTCAACAAATCACCTCTAAATCCTCCAAAACTCGAGCCCTAAACAGGTTGGAAGCGCTGCGACAGAAAGAAATTCACTTGCCCACTGCAGTGGATTGGGGATGGATGGGTAATGTCGGCTTGGAAGAGGAACTTACCCCATATTTGGTGAAAGATTGTAACTTGGGTTATGCCAACATCACTTGTGATGGTTGGTTGCAATTGTTTAAAATACAAGAGCCAGTATACGCGGAGTTGTGCTGGGAATTCTTTGCTACCATTTCATTCCGAGGTGGTAGTGAATATTACAATCCAAACACGATCTCGTTTTCTTTGGGAGGAGAGCTGCGACAATGCAGCATGGTTGAGTTCTCTTGGCGGTTGGGCATCTACGATCAAGATATGTCGATGACGGACTACTTTGAAGCCTTCTTGGAAAATACCTACAAAGAACTTCCCGAGGGGGTGGTGGCGTCGACATGGTGGAGTACAATTGCTAACCGGGTCTATATACCTTCCACTGCTCAAGAAGGGCATATTCGTTCTCCAGTCCATCGACTCATTCACCGATTCGTTGCAAGCACGATCAATATGCAAAAGGATGGGGATAAAGTTCCCACCCTTGATATCTTTTATATGTGGAGTATCATCACCCCCGATGTCTTCTGCAACCTCCCATATTGCATTGCTAAATTTCTTGCGGAGGGAGCGGTTAAGGAAAAAATCAAATCGAAGATCAATGGGGGTATGTTCATTACTCGGCTTGCGCGATCATTTGGGATCTTGGAATTATCGCAAGCTCAAATGCTGACGATTATCCACCCTCCTCCGTTCAACACTGCACTTTATAGGAGGGCTCGGATAGTGGAAAAATTTGGTGATTCTTTTACTATTCCGAATGAGGACGAGCCGGCGGTCCCCGAGGAGCCGGGAAGGCGGGTTAGGCCAAGAAACGAGCGGGTACGAGAAGACCCACCGGTGATTCCGGTGGAGGATAACGAGGGATGGAATCAAGTGGAGTATCGACGATATTTGGATGATATAAGGCGAGGGGTTAATTACACCAATCAATCCTTTGACTATCTTTTCCAACAAATGCAAATTGCCCCGCGACCGGGACCCGGCTATCCTTACATCATGAATTGGGACGAAAGGATGCAAAGAAGGGGTGGAGAAGGAGGTAGTGGAGCTGGAGGAGCAGGGATGGACGAGGAAGAATGAAGATTTTATTTGTTTTTGTTTTGTTTGATTATGATGTTTGTTTTAAGACAATTATGGACATGTTACACTTGGCTATGTGGTTTGAATATTAGTGTTACTTTTAGTTTTCTTTTCAGGTATTGAAGCTAGGAAGCATGCTATTTAGGAATGGTCAAGAGAGGAATGAGAGTCTTTATGAGTGCTTGTGGAGTCTTGTTCCTAGGATCGAGTCCGTACGAATCGAGAGTTTATTAAAGTGTTGCTGTTTAGGAAGTTTACTGGAGAGTGCATTTATATCAACACTAGAGTAAAGAGAGACAGCGGTTAAAAATTCTGGAAATACACGCTATACTCGCCGAGTGCACTAATACTACTCGGCGAGTACATCTGCTTCTGCCCGAAATACGTTGCCAGTCAACTTCTACTCGCCGAGTTTAATCGCCTACTCGCCGAGTAGCCTGCTGCGAGAGGAATCTCTGATTTGTTCTGGCTAGTTTTTCTGCGCCATTCATACATTCTTTATGAGTTACTACTGAAGATTGTGCAACAACCCTTTTTCCTTGGAGTTTTCGAGCTATCAACCACACGAGACGTATGACACCCGTGCCATGGATGAGCTGTTCCCATGGTTAAAGTCACTAGAAGAAGGAGTTGAAGAGGAGAGTGTCAACCTAGCGACTGCTACCCCAGGGGAGTTTGTTCCAACTTTCTCTCTATTTGCATTTTTAGTTGTTATAATATGCAATGAGGGCATTGCATAAAATAAGTGTGGGGTAGGGGGTTAGTCACATTTTAGAACACTTAGAATCTTAATTTAGGCTAATTTTTAATGTTTAGGGCTTAAATTAGAAAATTTTGGTAAAAATTAGGATTCCATATTAGAATTGTGTTAATAATTGCATGAGAACCCAAATGTTTAGTTGAGCCTATACACGTTCTAGTGCATCTGTGGCTTCCTTATTTCAGTGAAATCATGAGACAAAAACACGACCTTGCTCAGCCTGAGGGATGCAATATGTTTAGCAGCCTAAACCTGAAATGTATTCAGGAAAGTTTTTATCATTAGCCAATAAAGGTTGAGATTGAGCGCCCCTGCTTAAGCATGTAGGGATTTTAGAAAAAAAATATATTGAGAAATACATGAAAAAAAATTACAAGAAAAGTTGTAAGAATTTTGGAGCAAATGAAGTGAAAATCAAAAGATCAAAAATTCCAAGAAATCCAGAAAAGTTGAAGATACCGAAAGTCAATACAAGTTGGTGAATTCAAAGATATCAAAGATGAAATGTTCAAAGAAGTGAAGAATTCAAAAGAATTCCATAGTGGTATCGAAAAGTTGTAATTTTAGAATATGTATGCTTGGGTTGCTCAATTAAAAATACCTTGAGGGTAAAGAGATTTTCTGAGGATGGATTCGGAGGGTTGCATAAAATGAGCATAGTTCGGGGTGAGTGGGCGAATGTTTATGAGGATTGTGAGTATTTGAAGTATGGGGGTTTTTAGGAATTTTAGACACAAATGCATGCGTTGCGGTCTTGGCATAATGGTTGGGTTGGATTGGAGTTATTAATGTGATTTTAATATGTTTAAAATTCAGTTTTGCTTGGGGGCAAGCAAAAGTCAAGTGTGGGGTATTTTGATATGTGCATAATTAGTTAATTATTTAACGTATATTCTTAGTTATTTTTGATTAATTATGAGAATAATGTGGACAAAAGGTACTTAAAATGTTGTGAATTGTGTTTTCAGTCCAAAAGATATGTTTGGAGGCAAAAAGGAGAAAAGGAAAGCAAGTGAAGATAAAAGAGTGAAAGAAGGAGTCCTACTCGGCGAGTGGATCGACCCTACTCGGCGAGTACATAACGATGTGCCAGAAGATAAATACGACTGCTAATTCAAGACGGATAAGTATTGACCTACTCGGCGAGTTGATTCTGTTACTCGCCGAGTACCCTCTGTTTGGGGATATCTATAAAAGACGAATCCTTATTCCATGAGAAGGCATTCCTGGCGATTTTTGAAGGATCAGCTGCGACTAAAAGGTTCAGAAGGCGCTAAGGAACCCTAGGCTTCAAGAATTGGAAGAATTCAAGCAATTAGGTTAATTCTACCACTTAGACTTAGGAATTAAACATGTTTGCTTTCATAAACTTTGTTTTTATGCTTGTTTCTACTGCAACTATGAGCTAAACTCGTTTTTGTTTCTGTTTGGGGAATACCAAAGAACTCTTATGGTTTAATTATTGATTTTTGCTTAATTGTCTATTGGTGATTTATTAAATTAAGTTTGTTAAAGAACCTTATGTATTAATCACTACTGTTTTCTGTTAATTGGAAGGCAATTAGGTTGCATGAACATCACTTAATTGTTAACCTCATATGTCTATGTGAATGCTAAAATATATGCTTAGAAGTAATGATTATGAAACTAAGATTAATAAGAAAATAGGAAGATTAATGTGTGAGCTTGTTTGAGAAACCATCAACAAGAGGTTAATTGAATTAATAACTTAATTGACCATTACAAATCTTATTTAATCCAAATAATTAATCTAGGGAATTAATTAGTTTAAACACTTGATCAATGCTTAAATTAGCTAATTGTCTAAGGGTTAGGAGTAATGAACATGAACCTAACTATTATCATTGGTAACCAATAGCAATTAATCCACCTTAACTTAAATAACCATAGGAGTGAATTGGTTGAACCTAAATAGAAACATCTTTATCAAATTTGGTGAATAGTTGTTGCTTTAGTTAATTAGTTAATTTAGTTTGTTTAAGTTTCTAGTCTTGCAAAACTAGAGAAAAACCCTTTACTTTTATTATTTATTTTAGTTAAAATTAGCTATTAGTTTAATTGTCCGTTCCCTGAGTTCGATAACTTACTTATCAATCTATACCACTTAAAGACAGGTTCACTGCCTTTGTGTGCTCAAATTACTAATAAAAAGTAGGGATAAAACTAGTGAATTTACACACATCAAGTTTTTGGCGCCGTTGCCGGGGAACGGTTCTAAATAATTAAGCTAATTCCTAATTTTTTCGATCCTTTGTGTGAGTTTTCTTGCATAAAGTTCATTTATTGCAATTTTGTAACTAGTAATTAGGTTTTAGTATCTGTTTTAGTTAGGTTAAAACTTAATTTTTTTTTTGAAATATCACTGATACTCGCCGAGTGCACTCGCACCTACTCGGCGAGTAGAGGTTTAATCAGCAATTTTTTTTTACAATCTTTTTGTTCTTTTTACGTTTTTTTTATTTGATTAATTTCAGGACTCTCATGACCAGAGGAGCAAACACACCACTGGTACCCCCGTTTGAAGATCCCGAATCCGAATTGAAAAGAAACAAAGGGAAGGACGTGGAGAGTTCAAGCACACCAAAGAAATCACCATTGTCCAACTTGAAGACTGTTTTTGGGAAAAAGAAGAGCAGTAAATCAGGAGCTTCTAGCGCTTCCTTGACAATTGAGGAGCCAATTCAAGAAGATATTGGATACGAGACCGAGGAAGAAGAGGAGGCAACGTACGAACAAGAAACCGAATCGGAGGAAGAGTTAGCATTCACTATGGCTAACATTGATGAAATTCCCATGGGGGAATGGAAGAAGAGGATGCGCGACGACCATGGCCCGGGACTTGTGCAACCCGCAATTCCCGCAACTGCTACCTTCGAGCTAAAAGGTCATATCCTAGCTGCGCTTAAGGAAATACCTTTCTATGGGAAAGATCATGAAGATGCCTACAAACATTTGGATGAAGTAAATGATGTTGCTGATTATTTCAACATTCCAAATGTAACCCGCGAAACTCAACTACTTCGGATGCTTCCGGTAACCTTCAAGGGTGCTGCTAAAGACTGGCTCAAATCACTTCCCCCCGGGTCAGACACTACTTGGGCCAAATGAAGGAAGAATTTATAGATCACTTTTGCCCACCATCCAAAATAGCCAAACTCAAGAAGGCCATTGCAAACTTTGAACAGCAAGTTGGAGAATCTTTATATGAAGCATGGGAGAGGTACAAAAGTCTGCTACGAAATTGCCCACACCATGATCTAAACAGCCAGCAAGAAGTTTCCATCTTTTATGATGGAGTCAATGTCACAACCCGGCAGTTGCTAGACTCACAAGGCCCACTTACAAAGAAGCCACCCCCGGTGATTAAAGAATTAATTGAAGAATTCTCTAAACACTCTAGAGAATACCACAACCCTAAGAATGATGTCACGAGGGGAGCCGCGTACGCTGCTACTGAAGATTTATCCGCGGTCATGGCCATGTTAAAAACCATGGATAGGAGAATGGACAAAATGGATCAAACTATCCATGCCATACGGGTGGGTTGTGAAAACTGCAATGGACCCCACCTCACTAGAGATTGCGATTTGGATGAGCACGGCAACAAAAAGGCACAAGTATGTTATTCGAGTGGTGACCGGTATGATGAAGACTGGCGCAAACAAAAGAAGGAGTGGCTGCCTTACGAAGAGTATAAAAAGGCCAAGGAGGAGAAGTACAGACAAAAAGGAAGAGGCTTTTACCAAAAGGAGGAGCCGGTGCAAGAGAGGAAGCCAAGCTTGGAAGATATGCTAACTAAATTTGTGGCCGCTTCCGAGAAAAGACATAGTGACCATGATGCTGCTATCCAAGAAACAAGAACAATGCTCAGGAACCAGCAAGCATCCATCCACAACATAGAAACGCAGCTTGGGCAACTTGCTCAACAACTAAACCAAAGGTCACCGGGTGAGCTTCCTAGCAAAACCGAGAACAACCCACGAGGCGCACAAGTAAATATTGTTACCACAAGAAGTGGGAAGATCATTACTCCCCTGGCACCCATTCAAACTGAAGCAACCAAGGACTCACAGAAGGAAGGAACAGAAAAACAAGTCGAAAACCAACACGCACAATCTGAGAGTCCTACTCGCCGAGTAGGACCGATGGACTCGGCGAGTACCCCTGCTAAAACAAATGAACAGCCGCCCTTGAAACCATACCAGCCTCCAATGCCATACCCAGCCCGAGCCAAGAAAGAGAAGCAGGAAGAGGAATATCAGAAGTTTCTAGATCATATTAAACTCTTCAAATCAACATTCCTTTCATTGAAGCCGTCATGCAAATGCCCAAGTATGCAAAGTTCCTTAAGGAACTCCTCACTAACAGAAGAAAGATGGAGGAAGTGCAGAAGGTAGTGCTTAATGAGAATTGCTCCGCCGCAATGCTAAACAAATTACCAAAGAAGAAGGGTGATCCGGGGAGCTTAACTTTGCCTTGCCAATTTGGCAACTTAGCTGCAATTCATGCCTTAGCTGATTCTGGAGCAAGTGTGAACCTTATGCCATACTCGTTCTTTAAAAAGCTGGACCTCCCGGAGCCAAGGCCAATTCGAATGGCAATTCATTTGGCAAACAAGACGGTTACTTTTCCAAGAGGCATTTGTGAAGATTTGCTAGTAAAAGTAGACAAATTTGTCTTCCCGGCTGATTTCATCATTCTCGACATGGAGGCGGACCCGCAAGTGCCAATCATCCTTGGAAGGCCCTTCCTCAACACCGCTAGCGCTATCGTAGACATGAGAGATTCTAAGCTCACATTGCGAGTTGGGGACGATTCAGTGACATTCAGGGTAGACCAATCCATGAAGTACTCAAGGAATAGTGACGACACGGCTTTCTCAATCGACATGCTTGATGAAATATTGGAAGAAGACATACCTAAAGATTCCGGCAAATTTGCAGCTTTGGATGAAGAATTTGATCCAGAAAAGGACTTACTAGAGATTGAAAGACTGTTGGAAGAAGCGGAGTATGAAGAAATAAAGAAGCAAGCTGAAAGAACTACTCGCCGAGTAAACCCGATCTACTCGCCGAGTACATCTGAAGAAAAGCCAGAAGTCGTGAATACAGCCACCAACTCGCCGAGTACCAAACCTGCACTCGGCGAGTCCGTCACTATGCAAAACAAATTGGAGCTCAAAACACTACCTGATCATCTGGAGTATGCCTTTCTGGAAGAAGGAAAACAGAAGCCTGTGATCATAGCCTCGGACCTATCCAAAACAGAAAAAGAGGAGCTTGTACGCGTGTTGAAGAAAAGGAAAAGAGCCATCGCATGGAGCATCTCCGACATCAAAGGAATAAGTCCATCCTACTGCTCTCACAAAATCAATTTAGAAGAAGGAGCAAGGCCGGTGGTGCAACATCAAAGACGATTAAACCCGAATATGCAAGAAGTCGTCAAGAAGGAGGTGGTCAAGCTTTTGGATGCAGGAATCATCTACTCCATCTCCGATAGTCCATGGGTGAGTCCGGTCCAAGTGGTGCCCAAGAAAGGAGGAATGACGGTCATTACCAACGAAAAGAACGAGTTAATTCCAACGCGAACGGTAACCGGTTGGCGAGTGTGCATTGATTATCGAAAGCTAAACGATGCCACTCGCAAAGACCATTTCCCCCTTCCTTTCATAGATCAAATGTTAGAGAGACTATCGGGCCATAGCTACTATTGCTTTTTAGATGGGTTTTCAGGGTATTTTCAAATACCCATAGACCCAATGGACCAAGAAAAGACCACCTTCACATGCCCCAGTGGAACTTTCGCCTATAGACGCATGCCATTTGGACTATGCAATGCACCTGCGACATTTCAAAGGTGCATGACCGCCATATTCCATGATATGGTGGAAAAATTCATGGAGGTCTTTATGGATGACTTTTCTGTATTCGGATCTTCTTTCAATAATTGCCTAACAAATCTTGACTCAATGCTTGCTAGATGTGAGAAAACCGACTTAGTCCTAAATTGGGAAAAGTGTCACTTCATGGTCAAAGAGGGTATAGTTTTGGGACATAAAGTCTCTAAAAAGGGAATAGAGGTGGATCGGGCAAAGATAGACACCATTGCAAAATTACCCCCACCAACTAATGTGAAGGGCATTAGAAGTTTTTTGGCACACGCAGGTTTTTACCGGCGTTTTATAAAAGATTTTTCCAAAATCACGAAACCTCTAACACAATTATTACTAAAAGATGCACCCTTTAATTTTACTAAAGAGTGTTTAGAGGCATTTGAATTTCTAAAAGAAAAATTAACTAATGCCCCGATCATTATAGCACCAAATTGGAACTTACCCTTCGAGATCATGTGTGATGCTAGTGACTATGCACTAGGAGCGGTCCTTGGACAAAGGATTGATAAGCACTTTCAACCCATCTATTATGCAAGCAAGACCTTAAATCCCGCCCAAGAGAATTATACTACTACTGAAAAAGAACTGTTAGCCGTGGTTTACGCTTTTGACAAGTTTCGCCCTTACTTAGTTTTATCTAAAACCACTGTTTTTACTGACCACTCGGCTATCAAGTATTTGTTTTCCAAACAGGATGCCAAGCCAAGACTAATACGATGGGTGCTGCTTCTTCAAGAATTCGATATAGAGATACGAGACAAGAAAGGAATGGAGAACGTAGCGTCCGATCATTTATCTAGGCTCGAGAACCCGACATTGCAAGAAGATAAGGATGGAGACGACTTTCCGGATGAATACATTATGGTGTTCGTGGGAGAGGAGCCATGGTTCGCAGACATAGCTAACTATTTAGCTACCAATTACATCCCGAAGGATTATAGTAGTCAGCAAAAGAAGAAATTCTTTGCGGAGATCAAATATTACTTTTGGGACGATCCATACCTCTTTCGAAGCTGTGCGGATGGAATTATACGAAGATGTGTGTTCGGAAAGGAGAGTCGACGAATACTAGAACATTGCCATAGCGGGCCCACGGGAGGACATCATGGAGCACACTATACCGCAAGGAAGATCTTTGACATTGGATTCTATTGGCCTACAATCTTCAAAGATGCAGCCCAATATGTCAAAGAATGTGATGCTTGTCAAAGGGTGGGAAACATTTCATCTCGAAATGAGATGCCACAACATAGCATTCAAGTATGTGAGGTGTTCGACGTGTGGGGCATTGACTTCATGGGACCTTTTCCCACCTCCAAAGGAAACAAGTACATCCTAGTGGCGGTAGATTATGTTTCGAAATGGGCGGAGGCGCAGGCTTTACCTACAAATGACGGACGGGTAGTGGTACGATTCTTAAAAAAATTATTCTCCCGGTTTGGTGTTCCCAAGGCCCTAATTAGTGACCGTGGCACACACTTTGCCAATGATCAATTGGACAAGGTGCTCAAGAAATATGGGGTGACCCATAAGTTCTCCACATCATACCACCCACAAACGAGTGGACAAACGGAAGTGACCAATCGAGCCTTGAAGCGTATCTTAGAGAAGTCGGTGGGAAGCAACCGCAAGGAATGGTCGGATAAATTGGATGACGCGCTATGGGCATTTCGTACCGCTTTCAAAACACCTATTGGTACTACACCATATAGGTTAGTTTATGGAAAGCAATGCCATTTACCGGTTGAAATCGAGCACAAGGCATATTGGGCACTAAAGAGGTGCAACTTTGACATGGAAGAATTGAAGACCAACCGTCTAATGCAAATGAATGCCCTTGAAGAACTCCGAAATGAGGCTTATTCTAGTTCGTGGCTCTATAAAGAAAAAACCAAGAGATGGCATGACCAACGAATCAAAAGCAAAGACATCCATGAGGGCCAAAAAGTACTACTCTTCAATTCCCGATTAAAACTTTTCTCGGGCAAACTCAAATCAAGGTGGGATGGTCCCTTTTTGGTCAAGACGGTGTTTCCTCACGGGGCTATAGAATTGATCTCAAAAGATGGCACACCATTTAAAGTCAATGGCCATAGAGTGAAGAAATATGAAGAAGGAGTCCCCCGAAATGAAGGATTGGAGGAGCTGCTGCTGTGCGGAATCGCAAACACGTAGAAGGGGCGGAGTCTAGCTAATGACTCCATCAAAAGAAGCGCTTCTCGGGAGGCAACCCGAGTTTCACGTTTGCATTTTCTTTCCTTTTCTTTATTGTTTTGTTCATTCTTCTTCATTTATTCTACTTCTCTAAGTGCTTGAGGACAAGCTCTACTGGAAGCGTGGGGTGGAAAGGCTAAACAAAGGAATTAATATAGTAAAATTGGCAAATTTACAAAAAATTTTCAACCTGAGACATATACTCGGCGAGTATATCGATTATACTCGGCGAGTAAATGTTCGCTTACAGCCAAATGTCCATAACACGCGTATCTACTCGGCGAGTAGATCCATTCTACTCGGCGAGTAGCCGGTTTAAACTCAGTAAATTAAAAACCTGTAAAAATTACTTTTATTCAACATTTCATCTCCACACTCGCCGAGCATCTTCCCTCAGCCACCTCTCAAGGGTTCTTCAAGATCTATTCAATTTTCTTCCTCTTTCTCTTCATTCAAGCAACAAGGTGACATCTTTACCCTTTAACTTTATGAAAGGTCCAATCTTTATCACATATCTCCCCATATTTGGTATGATTCCGGATTTGGGGAGTTTTTCCCAATTTTTAGGGCTTTGATTTACTCATGAATTAGAGGTTGTTTGGAGTAATTTCTTCAAGAACTATGGTTAGATAAGTAATTACAACAAAACCCTATGAACAAATTGGACTATTACACAGATTACACAGATCCGATCTCGATCTGTCAAAAAGTTCATAATACTCGGCGAGTATGTTCGTGTACTCGGCGAGTAGGCCCCAATCAGATCAAAAAAATTTCCGGTTTTAACTATGGGGTGTTGTTTGTTGCTGTTTTTTGGTATGTTTATGCAGATATCATGGCAAGGAAAGGACAGTCATCACGTGGAGGAGGCCATGGTGATATGCCATGGTTAGCCTTTCAACAAATCACCTCTAAATCCTCCAAAACTCGAGCCCTAAACAGGTTGGAAGCGCTGCGACAGAAAGAAATTCACTTGCCCACTGCAGTGGATTGGGGATGGATGGGTAATGTCGGCTTGGAAGAGGAACTTACCCCATATTTGGTGAAAGATTGTAACTTGGGTTATGCCAACATCACTTGTGATGGTTGGTTGCAATTGTTTAAAATACAAGAGCCAGTATACGCGGAGTTGTGCTGGGAATTCTTTGCTACCATTTCATTCCGAGGTGGTAGTGAATATTACAATCCAAACACGATCTCGTTTTCTTTGGGAGGAGAGCTGCGACAATGCAGCATGGTTGAGTTCTCTTGGCGGTTGGGCATCTACGATCAAGATATGTCGATGACGGACTACTTTGAAGCCTTCTTGGAAAATACCTACAAAGAACTTCCCGAGGGGGTGGTGGCGTCGACATGGTGGAGTACAATTACTAACCGGGTCTATATACCTTCCACTGCTCAAGAAGGGCATATTCGTTCTCCAGTCCATCGACTCATTCACCGATTCGTTGCAAGCACGATCAATATGCGAAAGGATGGGGATAAAGTTCCCACCCTTGATATCTTTTATATGTGGAGTATCATCACCCCCGATGTCTTCTGCAACCTCCCATATTGCATTGCTAAATTTCTTGCGGAGGGAGCGGTTAAGGAAAAAATCAACTCGAAGATCAATGGGGGTATGTTCATTACTCGGCTTGCGCGATCATTTGGGATCTTGGAATTACCGCAAGCTCAAATGCTGACGATTATCCACCCTCCTCCGTTCAACACTGCACTTTATAGGAGGGCTCGGATAGTGGAAAATTTTGGTGATTCTTTTACTATTCCGAATGAGGACGAGCCGGCGGTCCCCGAGGAGCCGGGAAGGCGGGTTAGGCCGAGAAACGAGCGGGTACGAGAAGACCCACCGGTGATTCCGGTGGAGGATAACGAGGGATGGAATCAAGTGGAGTATCGACGATATTTGGATGATATAAGGCGAGGGGTTAATTACACCAATCAATCCTTTGACTATCTTTTCCAACAAATGCAAATTGCCCGGCGACCGGGACCCGGCTATCCTTACATCATGAATTGGGACGAAAGGATGCAAAGAAGGGGTGGAGAAGGAGGTAGTGGAGCTGGAGGAGCAGGGATGGACGAGGAAGAATGAAGATTTTATTTGTTTTTGTTTTGTTTGATTATGATGTTTGTTTTAAGACAATTATGGACATGTTACACTTGGCTATGTGGTTTGAATATTAGTGTTACTTTTAGTTTTCTTTTCAGGTATTGAAGCTAGGAAGCATGCTATTTAGGAATGGTCAAGAGAGGAATGAGAGTCTTTATGAGTGCTTGTGGAGTCTTGTTCCTAGGATCGAGTCCGTACGAATCGAGAGTTTATTAAAGTGTTGCTGTTTAGGAAGTTTACTGGAGAGTGCATTTATATCAACACTAGAGTAAAGAGAGACAGCGGTTAAAAATTCTGGAAATACACGCTATACTCGCCGAGTGCACTAATACTACTCGGCGAGTACATCTGCTTCTGCCCGAAATACGTTGCCAGTCAACTTCTACTCGCCGAGTTTAATCGCCTACTCGCCGAGTAGCCTGCTGCGAGAGGAATCTCTGATTTGTTCTGGCTAGTTTTTCTGCACCATTCATACATTCTTTATGAGTTACTACTGAAGATTGTGCAACAACCCTTTTTCCTTGGAGTTTTCGAGCTATCAACCACACGAGACGTATGACACCCGTGCCATGGATGAGCTGTTCCCATGGTTAAAGTCACTAGAAGAAGGAGTTGAAGAGGAGAGTGTCAACCTAGCGACTGCTACCCCAGGGGAGTTTGTTCCAACTTTCTCTCTATTTGCATTTTTAGTTGTTATAATATGCAATGAGGGCATTGCATAAAATAAGTGTGGGGTAGGGGGTTAGTCACATTTTAGAACACTTAGAATCTTAATTTAGGCTAATTTTTAATGTTTAGGGCTTAAATTAGAAAATTTTGGTAAAAATTAGGATTCCATATTAGAATTGTGTTAATAATTGCATGAGAACCCAAATGTTTAGTTGAGCCTATACACGTTCTAGTGCATCTGTGGCTTCCTTATTTCAGTGAAATCATGAGACAAAAACACGACCTTGCTCAGCCTGAGGGATGCAATATGTTTAGCAGCCTAAACCTGAAATGTATCCAGGAAAGTTTTTATCATTAGCCAATAAAGGTTGAGATTGAGCGCCCCTGCTTAAGCATGTAGGGATTTTAGAAAAAAAATATATTGAGAAATACATGAAAAAAAAATTACAAGAAAAGTTGTAAGAATTTTGGAGCAAATGAAGTGAAAATCAAAAGATCAAAAATTCCAAGAAATCCAGAAAAGTTGAAGATACCGAAAGTCAATACAAGTTGGTGAATTCAAAGATATCAAAGATGAAATGTTCAAAGAAGTGAAGAATTCAAAAGAATTCCATAGTGGTATCGAAAAGTTGTAATTTTAGAATATGTATGCTTGGGTTGCTCAATTAAAAATACCTTGAGGGTAAAGAGATTTTCTGAGGATGGATTCGGAGGGTTGCATAAAATGAGCATAGTTCGGGGTGAGTGGGCGAATGTTTATGAGGATTGTGAGTATTTGAAGTATGGGGGTTTTTAGGAATTTTAGACACAAATGCATGCGTTGCGGTCTTGGCATAATGGCTGGGTTGGATTGGAGTTATTAATGTGATTTTAATATGTTTAAAATTCAGTTTTGCTTGGGGGCAAGCAAAAGTCAAGTGTGGGGTATTTTGATATGTGCATAATTAGTTAATTATTTAACGTATATTCTTAGTTATTTTTGATTAATTATGAGAATAATGTGGACAAAAGGTACTTAAAATGTTGTGAATTGTGTTTTCAGTCCAAAAGATATGTTTGGAGGCAAAAAGGAGAAAAGGAAAGCAAGTGAAGATAAAAGAGTGAAAGAAGGAGTCCTACTCGGCGAGTGGATCGACCCTACTCGGCGAGTACATAACGATGTGCCAGAAGATAAATACGACTGCTAATTCAAGACGGATAAGTATTGACCTACTCGGCGAGTTGATTCTGTTACTCGCCGAGTACCCTCTGTTTGGGGATATCTATAAAAGACGAATCCTTATTCCATGAGAAGGCATTCCTGGCGATTTTTGAAGGATCAGCTGCGACTAAAAGGTTCAGAAGGCGCTAAGGAACCCTAGGCTTCAAGAATTGGAAGAATTCAAGCAATTAGGTTAATTCTACCACTTAGACTTAGGAATTAAACATGTTTGCTTTCATAAACTTTGTTTTTATGCTTGTTTCTACTGCAACTATGAGCTAAACTCGTTTTTGTTTCTGTTTGGGGAAGACCAAAGAACTCCTATGGTTTAATTATTGATTTTTGCTTAATTGTCTATTGGTGATTTATTAAATTAAGTTTGTTAAAGAACCTTATGTATTAATCACTACTGTTTTCTGTTAATTGGAAGGCAATTAGGTTGCATGAACATCACTTAATTGTTAACCTCATATGTCTATGTGAATGCTAAAATATATGCTTAGAAGTAATGATTATGAAACTAAGATTAATAAGAAAATAGGAAGATTAATGTGTGAGCTTGTTTGAGAAACCATCAACAAGAGGTTAATTGAATTAATAACTTAATTAACCATTACAAATCTTATTTAATCCAAATAATTAATCTAGGGAATTAATTAGTTTAAACACTTGATCAATGCTTAAATTAGCTAATTGTCTAAGGGTTAGGAGTAATGAACATGAACCTAACTATTATCATTGGTAACCAATAGCAATTAATCCACCTTAACTTAAATAACCATAGGAGTGAATTGGTTGAACCTAAATAGAAACATCTTTATCAAATTTGGTGAATAGTTGTTGCTTTAGTTAATTAGTTAATTTAGTTTGTTTAAGTTTCTAGTCTTGCAAAACTAGAGAAAAACCCTTTACTTTTATTATTTATTTTAGTTAAAATTAGCTATTAGTTTAATTGTCCGTTCCATGAGTTCGATACCTTACTTATCAATCTATACCACTTAAAGACAGGTTCACTGCCTTTGTGTGCTCAAATTACTAATAAAAAGTAGGGATAAAACTAGTGAATTTACACACATCAAGTTTTTGGCGCCGTTGCCGGGGAACGGTTCTAAATAATTAAGCTAATTCCTAATTTTTTCGATCCTTTGTGTGAGTTTTCTTGCATAAAGTTCATTTATTGCAATTTTGTAACTAGTAATTAGGTTTTAGTATCTGTTTTAGTTAGTTTAAAACTTAAATTTTTTTTTGAAATATCACTGATACTCGCCGAGTGCACTCGCACCTACTCGGCGAGTAGAGGTTTAATCAGCAATTTTTTTTTACAATCTTTTTGTTCTTTTTACGTTTTTTTTTATTTGATTAATTTCAGGACTCTCATGACCAGAGGAGCAAACACACCACTGGTACCCCCATTTGAAGATCCCGAATCCGAATTGAAAAGAAACAAAGGGAAGGACGTGGAGAGTTCAAGCACACCAAAGAAATCACCATTGTCCAACTTGAAGACTGTTTTTGGGAAAAAGAAGAGCAGTAAATCAGGAGCTTCTAGCGCTTCCTTGACAATTGAGGAGCCAATTCAAGAAGATATTGGATACGAGACCGAGGAAGAAGAGGAGGCAACGTACGAACAAGAAACCGAATCGGAGGAAGAGTTAGCATTCACTATGGCTAACATTGATGAAATTCCCATGGGGGAATGGAAGAAGAGGATGCGCGACGACCATGGCCCGGGACTTGTGCAACCCGCAATTCCCGCAACTGCTACCTTCGAGCTAAAAGGTCATATCCTAGCTGCGCTTAAGGAAATACCTTTCTATGGGAAAGATCATGAAGATGCCTACAAACATTTGGATGAAGTAAATGATGTTGCTGATTATTTCAACATTCCAAATGTAACCCGCGAAACTCAACTACTTCGGATGCTTTCGGTAACCTTCAAGGGTGCTGCTAAAGACTGGCTCAAATCACTTCCCCTCGGGTCAGTCACTACTTGGGCCAAAATGAAGGAAGAATTTATAGATCACTTTTGCCCACCATCCAAAATAGCCAAACTCAAGAAGGCCATTGCAAACTTTGAACAGCAAGCTGGAGAATCTTTATATGAAGCATGGGAGAGGTACAAAAGTCTGCTACGAAATTGCCCACACCATGATCTAAACAGCCAGCAAGAAGTTTCCATCTTTTATGATGGAGTCAATGTCACAACCCGACAGTTGCTAGACTCACAAGGCCCACTTACAAAGAAGCCACCCCCGGTGATTAAAGAATTAATTGAAGAATTCTCTAAACACTCTAGAGAATACCACAACCCTAGGAATGATGTCACGAGGGGAGCCGCATATGCTCCTACTGAAGATTTATCCGCGGTCATGGCCATGTTAAAAACCATGGATAGGAGAATGGACAAAATGGATCAAACTATCCATGCCATACGGGTGGGTTGTGAAAACTGCAATGGACCCCACCTCACTAGAGATTGCGATTTGGATGAGCACGGCAACAAAAAGGCACAAGTATGTTATTCGAGTGGTGACCGGTATGATGAAGACTGGCGCAAACAAAAGAAGGAGTGGCTGCCTTACGAAGAGTATAAGAAGGCCAAGGAGGAGAAGTACAGACAAAAAGGAAGAGGCTTTTACCAAAAGGAGGAGCCGGTGCAAGAGAGGAAGCCAAGCTTGGAAGATATGCTAACTAAATTTGTGGCCGCTTCCGAGAAAAGACATAGTGACCATGATGCTGCTATCCAAGAAACAAGAACAATGCTCAGGAACCAGCAAGCATCCATCCACAACATAGAAACGCAGCTTGGGCAACTTGCTCAACAACTAAACCAAAGGTCACCGGGTGAGCTTCCTAGCAAAACCGAGAACAACCCACGAGGCGCACAAGTAAATATTGTTACCACAAGAAGTGGGAAGATCATTACTCCCCTGGCCCCCATTCGAACTGAAGCAACCAAGGACTCACAGAAGGAAGGAACAGAAAAACAAGTCGAAAACCAACACGCACAATCTGAGAGTCCTACTCGCCGAGTAGGACCGATGGAATCGGCGAGTACCCCTGCTAAAACAAATGAACAGCCGCCCTTGAAACCATACCAGCCTCTAATGCCATACCCAGCCCGAGCCAAGAAAGAGAAGCAGGAAAAGGAATATCAGAAGTTTCTAGATCATATTAAAACTCTTCAAATCAACATTCCTTTCATTGAAGCCGTCATGCAAATGCCCAAGTATGCAAAGTTCCTTAAGGAACTCCTCACTAACAGAAGAAAGATGGAGGAAGTGCAGAAGGTAGTGCTTAATGAGAATTGCTCCGCCGCAATGCTAAACAAATTACCAAAGAAGAAGGGTGATCTGGGGAGCTTAACTTTGACTTGCCAATTTGGCAACTTAGCTGCAATTCATGCCTTAGCTGATTCTGGAGCAAGTGTGAACCTGATGCCATACTCGTTCTTTAAAAAGCTGGACCTCCCGGAGCCAAGGCCAATTCGAATGGCAATTCATTTGGCAAACAAGGCGGTTAATTTTCCAAGAGGCATTTGTGAAGATTTGCTAGTAAAAGTAGACAAATTTGTCTTCCCGGCTGATTTCATCATTCTCGACATGGAGGCGGACCCGCAAGTGCCAATCATCCTTGGAAGGCCCTTCCTCAACACCGCTAGCGCTATCGTAGACATGAGAGATTCTAAGCTCACATTGCGAGTTGGGGACGATTCAGTGACATTCGGGGTAGACCAAGCCATGAAGTACTCAAGGAATAGTGACGACACGGCTTTCTCAATCGACATGCTTGACGAAATATTGGAAGAAGACATACCTAAAGATTCCGGCAAATTTGCAGCTTTGGATGAAGAATTTGATCCAGAAAAGGACTTACTAGAGATTGAAAGACTGTTGGAAGAAGCGGAGTATGAAGAAATAAAGAAGCAAGCTGAAAGAACTACTCGCCGAGTAAACCCGATCTACTCGCCGAGTATATACGAAGAAAAGCCAGAAGTCGTGAATACAGCCACCAACTCGCCGAGTACCAAACCTGCACTCGGCGAGTCCGTCACTATGCAAAACAAATTGGAGCTCAAAACACTACCTGATCATCTGGAGTATGCCTTTCTGGAAGAAGGAAATCAGAAGCCTGTGATCATAGCCTCGGACCTATCCAAAACAGAAAAAGAGGAGCTTGTACGCGTGTTGAAGAAAAGGAAAAGAGCCATCGCATGGAGCATCTCCGACATCAAAGGAATAAGTCCATCCTACTGCTCTCACAAAATCAATTTAGAAGAAGGAGCAAGGCCGGTGGTGCAACATCAAAGACGATTAAACCCGAATATGCAAGAAGTCGTCAAGAAGGAGGTGGTCAAGCTTTTGGATGCAGGAATCATCTACTTCATCTCCGATAGTCCATGGGTGAGTCCGGTCCAAGTGGTGCCCAAGAAAGGAGGAATGACGGTCATTACCAACGAAAAGAACGAGTTAATTCCAACGCGAACGGTAACCGGTTGGCGAGTGTGCATTGATTATCGAAAGCTAAACGATGCCACTCGCAAAGACCATTTCCCCCTTCCTTTCATAGATCAAATGTTAGAGAGACTATCGGGCCATAGCTACTATTGCTTTTTAGATGGGTTTTCAGGGTATTTTCAAATACCCATAGACCCAATGGACCAAGAAAAGACCACCTTCACATGCCCCAGTGGAACTTTCGCCTATAGACGCATGCCATTTGGACTATGCAATGCACCTGCGACATTTCAAAGGTGCATGACCGCCATATTCCATGATATGGTGGAAAAATTCATGGAGGTCTTTATGGATGACTTTTGTGTATGATTCAACAAGTAGTAGAACAAGCATATGAGTCGAAGTTTATCTGTTCCTTCTTGGATTAGAAGCGATATTTGGGCCCGTCGATGATTTTGTGTTGACCCGTGTACCGAGCCCGGTCAGAACTAAGTTGATGTGTTTAATTAAGTTCTATGTCAAACAAATCGAAAATCGAGAAACAAACTGTTGGACACTAAGTAAGACATTGTTCCATGTATTTGTCCGGCTGATATCTAGAACAGAGGATTATATGATCACTTATCTTAAATGACGTATCATCATAATCTCAGTTCCACAAGACCTTGTAAGAGCTACGATTGTTGATCGGTTCCTGAAGTCATTCTTGCAGTTATAGTTATTAGACTTATCCAACTGGGAGACTGTTGGATTAGGTGTCTAAGTTCATAACTATTTCTGAAATGTACTTGACCCGATTAGCATGGCCCATTTCGGTTGCATGGCATCATGCATTTGGATAGAATAAAATGATAGAAATAACACTTAAGGTTTATTAATATATTATAAGTTCTAATATATTAATAATATTATTTAATTAGTATTGATCAAGAATTAATTAAGTGATCAAAAGAAGACTAATTAAATATATGGGTTGATTCGTGATTGTGTAAATCACCCATACTTGTATAGTGGGCTAATGCTCTATGGATTATCAAGTTGGGCTAAAACCCATATGATGCTCCATGGTGTTTTTGAACCCATGGATCATGGAAATGAAGATCCATGTCAAGTTAGGGTTTACATGGTGTAACCCTACTTTTGACACACTTTAAAAGGAATACGTGAGCAACCAAAATCGGCACTAGTGAGAACAAGAGGGCATAGCCGATTTTAGAAGTGTTATATTTCTCTCAAGGTTATTCCAAGTGCAGTTGGTGTTGTGTGAGACATTTGAGGCATCACACTTGAGGTGCTAGGCTCATAAGGTTCTCAAGGGAATTCAAGCAACTAAAGTTATGTATTTCTTACTATCTTTTATGTTTAAAAGTTCACCATGTATGTTAGATAGGTTATGAACCTTGGAAAAACAATTTTGCATGTATCATAGACAAAACATAGATCCAAGGTTTCTAGGGTTGCATGTACACCATAGGAGTGTTGGAATGCTCAAAACCCAACAATAACATCTCCTGGAAATATAATTCAAACACAGACAGAGGATGAATCCAGAGTTACACTTACTCAAACCCTTGGAACGAAAGACTCCATCGTCCAGTTTCCTGCAAGTGTTGCACTGAATCTGGCCATGTTGGTCTTTCAAAAGCTGATCTGAAATCTTGGGTCTCTTCCCGAGACCCTTCAGTATATGCAACTGATCTAGTTCCCTCTTTCTAATGTGCTCCAAGTCAATATCCCGTTCTCGAGATCTTAGAAGTCATATCATTCAGGGTCTCGCACCCCGAGATACTACTACGATCTCGCTGTTATCACTCTGCAATATGTCATGATACCTTACCTTCCTCATTTCCTCATCTGCTGCATAATGTGGTACCAAATAAGCTCTCTCCCGAAACTTGGCAGTGCTCTCTGCCACAGTCTTAGTAGTCTGGCGGAGATCTAACAACTCTTGCACCAACTGTCACACCTAACTTGTCGGGGCAACTTTGCCCGAAATCTAGTCAAAAAGTCATCCCATGACATAGAATCTACCTCTTCATCACTCAAATCACTACCAACCTCTTCCCATCAATCACGTGCTCTATCCTTCAAGAGACAGAAAGTAAGTCGGACCTTGTCCCTCTCGGGAAACGGCTGGTACGAAAAGCGTTGGCGACATCTGCCAACCATCTGCTGCTAGTAATGGGGTCCCAAGCCCCATGATAATCTGGAGCTTCACAAGCTCTAAACTCCAAAATCATGAAAGTAGGCGTACCTATCATGGTTGCTATCTTAGTGCATAATGTACTTAGTCGCTCATCAAAAATCTCAAAAATGCCCTCCTTGATCATGATGAAGATCACAGGAGTCTGGTAAGTGATACTATCTGTACTCTCAGATGGAATGAACTCCCTCATCTGACTATCAAGCTGCCTGGATCCAGAGTCCGAGGTTGATCCCTCGCTGGCACCAAAACTGCCATCTGGTCTACCTCCTAGCGTCACCATACTAAAAAATATACAATAACAATCATCAAAATAATCATCATAACTCAAGGGATCTCACACACTACAAGTTCTCTAGTTTTATCTCAGTTTTTCTTGATTCGAGTACAGATCTTCTGCTTTCAGTAGTACGGGCCCATACTACCTTCTACATCTATCCGTACTTTCCTCAAGAACTGCTTTGACTTCACCAAGTCCCTTCTACTACTAATGCTTCACGTGTTACTCTCATCTTAGGCTTGCCCTACGGTAATCACCATCCCACTCTCCGCCATCAGCTGCATAAGAAGTCCTTGCTATCTCCCCCTAACTAGCTTGCGAATACCATTACATATTACTTAGACTAGATAATTATTCGAATGAGAGATCCTACCTTACAACGGTTGGACTCAAACAAGAGCTGCGAAATAGAACTACACCTAACCTTGTGAAATTATTTAGTCATCGCAATATGTAACTTAACATATTCGTTTACTAATTAGTAAAAGACAACTAGAACTTCTAAAAGCACAAAGCAAGCAACATTCGAGCATTGAGTAAACATAATCAAGCATATATTTATCAGACCATCATGTTGACTAATTTGTCTGTAAAGTTATTGGTGTATTCATCAACTGACATGCTGTCTTTCATCAATGCCAAAAACTTGTTCTCTAACTCCAACAGATTTTGAGCCGAGCAGAACTTGCGCTTGAACTGCACCAAGAACTCTGCCCATGACAATTGCAGTGGCTCATTAGGGCTTAAAGTCTTCCCTAGAGTGTTCCACCAACGAACGGCTCCACCTCGAAATTGACGCACTGCATAGATAGTCTGTAACTTGCCTCTGCAACCACAAGTCATGAAGGCTAACTCCATTTCGGAGATCCAATTCATCACTCCAATCGGATCCTCTTTTCCATTAAAGGTCGATTGTTTGCAAGTTAGAAAGTCCTTGTACTTGCATCCCATTCCATCATTCCTTCCATCATGGTTGTTTTTCCTAACTATCGGTGGGTTGGCTTGACCAACAGATCCACTGAAGTTTCCTCCTTCCGAGTGCTCTTCATTTAAATTGGGCTCTTCCACTTGAATTGACAGTTCTTCACGATTCTGTTGAAGCAACCGCCTAGTCTCCTCCATTTGACGATCCAATATTGTTTGAATCATCATTTGTACACCAGTCATGGTTATTGGCTCAGGTGCTGCTGCTACGACAGGTATTTGTTCAATCACTGGTGGTTGATTCCTGTTTTCATCAGCATTTCCAACTCCACTTCTTGTTCTCACCATTTTTGATCTATACACTGAATAAGGTGAAATTAGATCCTCATTCACGATAGATATTCAAATCATCCTTATCACTCCGAAACGTTTACATGTTAGTTCTAATACCGTAGACGAACGCTTAGAATCCTACACACATAAGGTTTCTAGATCCGGTCTGCAACAGATCATAGATCCGAACAAATAATATCATATATGGCAAACATATAACATTTAGCATATAAAAAGTATCTTAGGCAATTTTCCTAAAATAAACTAGTGCTCGTGTCTAACATATAACAGACACACATCTCAAAATTTCACTTAGCATTCTAAGTTTAAGTCTAGAAATCCTACAAATTCCTAGTTCGCTTAAACTAATACTCTGATACCAACTGTGACATCCCCAAAATCTCGGCCATAAAAGATTGGTTTCATTTATGCTTTTTAAACATTTTCAGAGTAAATCCTTTTGATTTTAAAAGAGATGCGGAATTTGTTCCCAAACACAAAGTATGATAAAATAATATTTACCAAAGCATTTAATAAAGAAATGTATTTTCATTATATAACCAAAACTCGGGATGTCATGTTCTGATACAGACCATAAAGCATAAACGATAACATTACAAGTCATTTAACAAATATATACATATACAGACTTGTAAACAAAACAACTTGATGATTATCCATCTTATGCCCTCGCGCCACTTCTTGTAATACAAAGAAACTGAGTGGGTCAGACTTGGGAGCCTGGTGAGCATATAGGGTTTTCAACCCACAATAAATAATTATATTCTTTTTCATCAACCGACAATAACCCAATTACCCATTCCCGTTATTCTCACTTTATGTCCCTAAAATAACTAACACAAGGGACCTAGTCTAAGAATATTTCATCGGGGCGACAACACATGCTTCGAGGGTTCCTCAGCAATATAAGTCAAATAAGGCAACCATGAGGGGGATGGAGTACAGCGAATGAACACCCAAGTTCATTAACACCTACATGTGGCAAGCCTGCTAGTGTTCCACAAGACTGTCTAGAAAAGTCTGTGGTCGTCATCTAAACTCCGCTAGATGAGTGAATCAAAACAACATCGAGGCCTCTCATCTGTTTATTACACACCAATTATCTACCCATGTTCTACCCAACATATTAGTAGATAAAAATATACATTTTTATACATAGTTTAAAACCTGTATAGCATGCTCAATCAATACATTTTCTACATAACAGATGAGGCACACACATAACACATATTTCATAGAGAAAAATAATCAGATCTATAAGATAGAAGAAAGTGAATATGCATTCACACACATAACAACAAAATATATACACATAACATGTATTTCGTATAAAATACTTCATAATAATGTGTTAGAATGAAAGTAACTACACACTCACTTGATCAGAAGATGATCGGACAGCACTATGGCTTATAGAAGTAGTGTTTCTCCGTAGATCTGGAAGATCTTCACAAAAATCGGGCTCCTCGCGGGCAGGGCTTCGACTCGGGAATAACGCTCTTCGGGATCCTCAGGACTTCAGATCTTGCTTCGGGGCTCGGGAATGATACCGGGGCTTCGGGGTATCAATGACACGCAAATCGAGGCAAAAGCTGGAGAGAGAATAAGAAAATGGCCAAAAGAAATCGGCAACCTCGCATGCCCCTTTTATAGGCGTTGAACTTCGCATTACGTTGGGCGTAATGCTTCGGTACGCTGGGCGTACTCCGGATAGGGCTCCATGTGGCGAGGTTTCGGTGGTGAATCGTGGCTCGTTCTCGGACCGCATACGACCGAGGTACGCTGGGCGTACAGAAGGCTATGCTGGGCGTACCCTTCGGATCAGGTTGATGACTCATCGGATATTATTCGATTTAAGATTAAATAAATAAATATTAATTATTTAATAAACTTCAAAAATTCATATCTTCTTCATACGAACTCCGTTTTCGACGTTCTTTACATCCACGCGTAGGTGAGACTACGCTCTACAACTTTCGTTTAGATCACTAAGGCTAAATATCGCTCTATCTTAAATTCATATTTTACGTCATTCGGCGTTGTACCGGTTCTGTCGCGAAACTTCGACAGGTCATAACTTCTTCGTTATAACTCGGATTTTGGCATTCCTTATATCTCCAGAATCCTTGTTTCGACCACTACAATTTATGTAAAGATATCGGGTTTATCTCATACTTTAATTTTGATGCTTATTTTATTCTTAATTCATTAAATTATAATAATTAAGAAAATAAACACATAATTCACATAATACTCAAATATTTCATCATTAATACTCCAAAAAGAGTTTCAAGGGTTAACCTAGACTATTACATCAATGATAATGCCTAGCCTGGAAACGCGGGCGTTACAATTCTCTCCCCCTTAGGATGATTCCGTCCCCGGAATCACACATCAACAAACAAATGCGGATAGAGACTCAACATGTCACTCTCCGTTTCCCAAGTGAGATTTGGCCCATTCGAATGTTTCTAACGGACAAGCACTAATTCGACCATGTTGCGTCGAAGTTTCTTAGTCTTTCGGTCAACAATTGCCTTTGGTTCTTCAATTAACCTCTTGTTTTCATCAATTCTCAATTCATAAATTGGAATTATATCGGGAACTTCTCCCGTGAACTTCCTCAAATAAGACACATGAAAAGTGTTATGAATTCCATTCAGTTCTTCGGGTAATTCGAGCTTGTAAGCTTGGTTCCCAATTCTATGAAGAACTTTAAACGGTCCAATAAACCTTGGACTCAACTTTCCCCTTTTACCAAATCTTATAAGTCCCTTCCACGGTGAGACTTTAAGCAAAACCGAATCTCCAACTTCAAAAGTCATCAGCCTTCGCTTCTTGTCAGCATAGCTCTTTTGACGATCCTGAGCTGCTAACATTCTTTCTCTAATTATTTTCAATTTTTCAGCGGTTTGATGGGCCATCTCGGGACCCATAAACTGCTTTTTCCCCAGCCTCAAGCCAACACGACGGCGTACGACACTTTTGTCCGTACAAAGCTTGATAAGGTGCCATCTTTATGCTCGAGTGGAAACTATTATTGTAGGAAAATTCTACCAAAGGTAAATGTTCATCCCAGTTACCTAGGAATTCCAGGGTACATGCTCTCAGCATATCTTTAAGTGTTTGTATTGTTCTTTCACTCTTACCATCAGTCTGCGGATGGTAAGCTGTATTTAAACACAACTTGGTACCCACTTCCTCTTGTAGACTTTTCCAAAATCGTGAGGTGAAACGGCTGTCACGATCTGACACAATCGTTAACGGAACACCGTGAAGCCTCACAATTTCCTTCACGTAAGAATTCGCAAGCTTTTCCATAGACCATTTCTCATTGGTTGCTATGAAATGCGCACTCTTAGTGAATCGATCAACGACCACCCAAATCATGTCGTGACCACTTTTTGTTCTGGGTAGTTTAGTGACAAAATCCATCGCAATGTCTTCCCATTTACCCATAGGCACAGGTAAAGGTTCTAAACTCCCATATGGTTTCTGATGTTATGTCTTGACTCTCAAACAAGTCACACACTCGGCCACATACTTTGCGACATCAAGCTTCATCGTCGGCCACCAGTAGTAGGGTTTCAGGTCCCTGTACATTTTAGTGCTGCCGGGATTAATTGAGTACATGGTTTTGTGAGCTTCTTCCATCAGAAGATCTCTTATCCCTTCAGACTTAAGTACCCAAATCCGACCTTGGAACACCTTTAGTCCATAACCGTTTGTATCAAACACCAACTTTTTGCCCAAATGTTCCTCCTTTCGGTCATTCTTCTCAGAAGCTTCCTCTTGAGCTTTCTTTATACTTTCCACAATTGTCGAGACAACTTCTATTCTCAACGCTCTTGGCCTTTTTCCTTCAAGATTGACTTTCCGACTGAGAGCTCAGCAACAACATTAGCTTTACCGGGGTGGTAAAGTATCTCACAATCGTAGTCCTTGAGTAACTCTGTCCAGCATCGTTGCCTCGTATTTAACTCTTTCTGATTAAAGAGATATTCGAGACTCTTATGATCAGTGAAAAGTTTTCACTTCGTGCCATAGAGGTAATGCCTCCATATTTTCAGAGCGAAAACGACCGCTGCCAACTCCAAATCATGAGTAGAGTAGTTCTTTTCATGATCCTTCAGCTGTCGGGACGCATATGCTATCACCTTTTCTCTTTGGGTCAAAACACAACCCAATCCAACCCCAGACGCATCGCTATAAACAGCGAAGTCTTCAACTCCATCGGGTAGAGATAGAATCGGTGCCTCACATAGCCACTTCTTTAGCTTCTCGAATGCTTCTTTATGCTTATCACTCCAAGCATAGGTAGCTCCTTTGTGGGTCAAAGCTGTTAATGGAGTAGAAATCGAAGAAAAACCTTGGATAAACCTCCGGTAATATCCAGCTAATCCTAAAAAGCTTTGGATCGTGGGACTTTTCGGTTGTTCCCACTTCATTACAGCCTCAATCTTTGCTGGATCGACCATTATCCCTTCTTGGTTGACCACGTGACCCAAGAATTGGACTTCACGAATCCAAAAATCACATTTGGAGAACTTCGCATACAACTTCTCCTTCTTCAAGACTTCCAACACTTCTCGCAAGTGTCTGCCATGCTCCTCTTGGATTTTTGAGTAAATCAGAATGTCATCTATGAACACTATCACAGATTTATCTATAAACAGATTACAAACCCTATTCATCAAATCCATGAACGCTTCTGGAGCATTGGTTAGTCCGAACGACATAACCAAGAACTCGTAGTGTCCATATCACGTTCTGAATGCAGTCTTCTCTATATCCTGCTCTTTCACCTTCAGCTGATGATATCCTGACCTTAGGTCGATCTTTGAAAAATAACTTGAACCTTGTAGTTGATCGAATAGGTCATCAATACTCGGCAACGGATATCTATTCTTTATTGTTGCCTTGTTCAGCTCTCTGTAATCAATGCACATTCTCATACTTCCATCTTTCTTCCTTACGAATAACACCGGAGCTCCCCAGGGTGATGAACTAGGTCTAATGAAACCTTTGTCCAATAACTCCTGAAGTTGCATCATCAGCTCCTTCATCTCCGTCGGTGTTAATCGATAAGGTGCTTTTGTTATTGGCGTGGTCCCTGGTAACAAGTCTATTATGAACTTCACTTGTTTATCAGGTGGTAATCCAGGAAGATCTTCGGGAAATACTTCCGGATAATCACACACCACTGGAATACTCTGCATCACCTTCTTTTCCTTCTTGGCATCAATCACGAATGCTAAATATGATGTACATCCCTTGGTCAAACACTTCATGGCTTTCATTAGAGAAATGATTCCAAAATTTACTCTGCGTTTGTCCCCATACACCATAAACGAATCTTTCCCAGGCGGGTTTACTTTACTATCTTCTTCTTGCATAAAATTTCGGCATCATTGGCGCTAAGCCAATCCATTCCCAAAACGATGTCGAAACCATTAAGTTCGATAGGCAATAATTCCTCGTGAAACTTATTCCCATTAAGGTCGATTAAGATGTTTTTCATACGATGGCTAACAAGTACAGACTTGCCACTAGCAACTTCGACTAATAAAGCATTATCTAGTCTATCAACAGGCAAAGCTAGTTTTCTACCAAACTCATGCGAAATAAAGGAGTAGTTGGCTCCAGAATCAAACAAAATTTGAGCAGGTAATTCGTTTACGAGAAAGGTACCTGAAGCGACATCAACTTCATCTTTCGCAGCTTCAAGTGTCATCTGGAAGGCTCTCGCCTTCGGCTTTGGTGGAATGTTGGGCTTAGTTGCCTCCTTCTTCTTCGGATAGTCTTTCAAAATGTGCCCCTCTTTATTACAACCAAAACACATCCTTTTGTTGTTTGGACACTCATTGGAAAAATGCCCAATTTTTCCGCACTTGTAGCAGGTTACATCCTCACTACATTTTCCAAAGTGCATTTTCTTACACTTATCACACCACTTCACTTCGCCTCCTTTTCCTCCACCAAACTTTTTCGAATCAAATTTCGAAAATTTGCTTTTCTTACCGGAACCAGATGTTCCCTCAAGCTTTCTCTTCTCACCAACCTCAACCTTGTCGGTGGTTCTCCCCTTAATCATGTTCTCAACAGACTTGGCAGCCCATATAGCTACCTCTAGAGTATGTGCCTGACGTACTGGCACCTCATACTCCCATGGGAGTCCCTTCGCATACCGGTCAACCTTTGTCAGCTCATCTGGAACGATGCGCAAAGCAAACTCCATCTTGTCTGTAAAGTTATTGGTGTATTCATCAACTGACATGCTGTCTTTCATCAATGCCAAAAACTTGTTCTCTAACTCCAACAGATTTTGAGCCGAGCAGAACTTGCGCTTGAACTGCACCAAGAACTCTGCCCATGACAATTGCAGTGGCTCATTAGGGCTTAAAGTCTTCCCTAGAGTGTTCCACCAACGAACGGCTCCACCTCGAAATTGACGCACTGCATAGATAGTCTGTAACTTGCCTCTGCAACCACAAGTCATGAAGGCTAACTCCATTTCGGAGATCCAATTCATCACTCCAATCGGATCCTCTTTTCCATTAAAGGTCGATTGTTTGCAAGTTAGAAAGTCCTTGTACTTGCATCCCATTCCATCATTCCTTCCATCATGGTTGTTTTTCCTAACTATCGGTGGGTTGGCTTGACCAACAGATCCACTGAAGTTTCCTCCTTCCGAGTGCTCTTCATTTAAATTGGGCTCTTCCACTTGAATTGACAGTTCTTCACGATTCTGTTGAAGCAACCGCCTAGTCTCCTCCATTTGACGATCCAATATTGTTTGAATCATCATTTGTACACCAGTCATGGTTATTGGCTCAGGTGCTGCTGCTACGACAGGTATTTGTTCAATCACTGGTGGTTGATTCCTGTTTTCATCAGCATTTCCAACTCCACTTCTTGTTCTCACCATTTTTTATCTATACACTGAATAAGGTGAAATTAGATCCTCATTCACGATAGATATTCAAATCATCCTTATCACTCCGAAACGTTTACATGTTAGTTCTAATACCGTAGACGAACGCTTAGAATCCTACACACATAAGGTTTCTAGATCCGGTCTGCAACAGATCATAGATCCGAACAAATAATATCATATATGGCAAACATATAACATTTAGCATATAAAAAGTATCTTAGGCAATTTTCCTAAAATAAACTAGTGCTCGTGTCTAACATATAACAGACACACATCTCAAAATTTCACTTAGCATTCTAAGTTTAAGTCTAGAAATCCTACAAATTCCTAGTTCGCTTAAACTAATACTCTGATACCAACTGTGACATCCCCAAAATCTCGGCCATAAAAGATTGGTTTCATTTATGCTTTTTAAACATTTTCAGAGTAAATCCTTTTGATTTTAAAAGAGATGCGAAATTTGTTCCCAAACACAAAGTATGATAAAATAATATTTACCAAAGCATTTAATAAAGAAATGTATTTTCATTATATAACCAAAACTCGGGATGTCATGTTCTGATACAGACCATAAAGCATAAACGATAACATTACAAGTCATTTAACAAATATATACATATACAGACTTGTAAACAAAACAACTTGATGATTATCCATCTTATGCCCTCGCGCCACTTCTTGTAATACAAAGAAACTGAGTGGGTCAGACTTGGGAGCCTGGTGAGCATATAGGGTTTTCAACCCACAATAAATAATTATATTCTTTTTCATCAACCGACAATAACCCAATTACCCATTCCCGTTATTCTCACTTTATGTCCCTAAAATAACTAACACAAGGGACCTAGTCTAAGAATATTTCATCGGGGCGACAACATATGCTTCGAGGGTTCCTCAGCAATATAAGTCAAATAAGGCAACCATGAGGGGGATGGAGTACAGCGAATGAACACCCAAGTTCATTAACACCTACAGGTGGCAAGCCTGCTAGTGTTCCACAAGACTGTCTAGAAAAGTCTGTGGTCGTCATCTAAACTCCGCTAGATGAGTGAATCAAAACAACATCGAGGCCTCTCATCTGTTTATTACACACCAACTATCTACCCATGTTCTACCCAACATATTAGTAGATAAAAATATACATTTTTATACATAGTTTAAAACCTGTATAGCATGCTCAATCAATACATTTTCTACATAACAGATGAGGCACACACATAACACATATTTCATAGAGAAAAATAATCAGATCTATAAGATAGAAGAAAGTCAATATGCATTCACACACATAACAACAAAATATATACACATAGCATGTATTTCGTATAAAATACTTCATAATAATGTGTTAGAATGAAAGTAACTACACACTCACTTGATCAGAAGATGATCGGACAGCACTATGGCTTATAGAAGTAGTGTTTCTCCGTAGATCTGGAAGATCTTCACAAAAATCGGGCTCCTCGCGGGCAGGGCTTCGACTCGGGAATAACGCTCTTCGGGATCCTCAGGACTTCAGATCTTGCTTCGGGGCTCGGGAATGATACCGGGGCTTCGGGGTATCAATGACACGCAAATCGAGGCAAAAGCTGGAGAGAGAATAAGAAAATGGCCAAAAGAAATCGGCAACCTCGCATGCCCCTTTTATAGGCGTTGAACTTCGCATTACGTTGGGCGTAATGCTTCGGTACGCTGGGCGTACTCCGGATAGGGCTCCATGTGGCGAGGTTTCGGTGGTGAATCGTGGCTCGTTCTCGGACCGCATACGACCGAGGTACGCTGGGCGTACAGAAGGCTATGCTGGGCGTACCCTTCGGATCAGGTTGATGACTCATCGGATATTATTCGATTTAAGATTAAATAAATAAATATTAATTATTTAATAAACTTCAAAAATTCATATCTTCTTCATACGAACTCCGTTTTCGACGTTCTTTACATCCACGCGTAGGTGAGACTACGCTCTACAACTTTCGTTTAGATCACTAAGGCTAAATATCGCTCTATCTTAAATTCATATTTTACGTCATTCGGCGTTGTACCGGTTCTGTCGCGAAACTTCGACAGGTCATAACTTCTTCGTTATAACTCGGATTTTGGCATTCCTTATATCTCCAGAATCCTTGTTTCGACCACTACAATTTATGTAAAGATATCGGGTTTATCTCATACTTTAATTTTGATGCTTATTTTATTCTTAATTCATTAAATTATAATAATTAAGAAAATAAACACATAATTCACATAATACTCAAATATTTCATCATTAATACTCCAAAAAGAGTTTCAAGGGTTAACCTAGACTATTACATCAATGATAATGCCTAGCCTGGAAACGCGGGCGTTACAATTCTCTCCCCCTTAGGATGATTCCGTCCCCGGAATCACACATCAACAAACAAATGCGGATAGAGACTCAACATGTCACTCTCCGTTTCCCAAGTGAGATTTGGCCCATTCGAATGTTTCTAACGGACAAGCACTAATTCGACCATGTTGCGTCGAAGTTTCTTAGTCTTTCGGTCAACAATTGCCTTTGGTTCTTCAATTAACCTCTTGTTTTCATCAATTCTCAATTCATAAATTGGAATTATATCGGGAACTTCTCCCGTGAACTTCCTCAAATAAGACACATGAAAAGTGTTATGAATTCCATTCAGTTCTTCGGGTAATTCGAGCTTGTAAGCTTGGTTCCCAATTCTATGAAGAACTTTAAACGGTCCAATAAACCTTGGACTCAACTTTCCCCTTTTACCAAATCTTATAAGTCCCTTCCACGGTGAGACTTTAAGCAAAACCGAATCTCCAACTTCAAAAGTCATCAGCCTTCGCTTCTTGTCAGCATAGCTCTTTTGACGATCCTGAGCTGCTAACATTCTTTCTCTAATTATTTTCAATTTTTCAGCGGTTTGATGGGCCATCTCGGGACCCATAAACTGCTTTTTCCCCAGCCTCAAGCCAACACGACGGCGTACGACACTTTTGTCCGTACAAAGCTTGATAAGGTGCCATCTTTATGCTCGAGTGGAAACTATTATTGTAGGAAAATTCTACCAAAGGTAAATGTTCATCCCAGTTACCTAGGAATTCCAGGGTACATGCTCTCAGCATATCTTTAAGTGTTTGTATTGTTCTTTCACTCTTACCATCAGTCTGCGGATGGTAAGCTGTATTTAAACACAACTTGGTACCCACTTCCTCTTGTAGACTTTTCCAAAATCGTGAGGTGAAACGGCTGTCACGATCTGACACAATCGTTAACGGAACACCGTGAAGCCTCACAATTTCCTTCACGTAAGAATTCGCAAGCTTTTCCATAGACCATTTCTCATTGGTTGCTATGAAATGCGCACTCTTAGTGAATCGATCAACGACCACCCAAATCATGTCGTGACCACTTTTTGTTCTGGGTAGTTTAGTGACAAAATCCATCGCAATGTCTTCCCATTTACCCATAGGCACAGGTAAAGGTTCTAAACTCCCATATGGTTTCTGATGTTATGTCTTGACTCTCAAACAAGTCACACACTCGGCCACATACTTTGCGACATCAAGCTTCATCGTCGGCCACCAGTAGTAGGGTTTCAGGTCCCTGTACATTTTAGTGCTGCCGGGATTAATTGAGTACATGGTTTTGTGAGCTTCTTCCATCAGAAGATCTCTTATCCCTTCAGACTTAAGTACCCAAATCCGACCTTGGAACACCTTTAGTCCATAACCGTTTGTATCAAACACCAACTTTTTGCCCAAATGTTCCTCCTTTCGGTCATTCTTCTCAGAAGCTTCCTCTTGAGCTTTCTTTATACTTTCCACAATTGTCGAGACAACTTCTATTCTCAACGCTCTTGGCCTTTTTCCTTCAAGATTGACTTTCCGACTGAGAGCTCAGCAACAACATTAGCTTTACCGGGGTGGTAAAGTATCTCACAATCGTAGTCCTTGAGTAACTCTGTCCAGCATCGTTGCCTCGTATTTAACTCTTTCTGATTAAAGAGATATTCGAGACTCTTATGATCAGTGAAAAGTTTTCACTTCGTGCCATAGAGGTAATGCCTCCATATTTTCAGAGCGAAAACGACCGCTGCCAACTCCAAATCATGAGTAGAGTAGTTCTTTTCATGATCCTTCAGCTGTCGGGACGCATATGCTATCACCTTTTCTCTTTGGGTCAAAACACAACCCAATCCAACCCCAGACGCATCGCTATAAACAGCGAAGTCTTCAACTCCATCGGGTAGAGATAGAATCGGTGCCTCACATAGCCACTTCTTTAGCTTCTCGAATGCTTCTTTATGCTTATCACTCCAAACATAGGTAGCTCCTTTGTGGGTCAAAGCTGTTAATGGAGTAGAAATCGAAGAAAAACCTTGGATAAACCTCCGGTAATATCCAGCTAATCCTAAAAAGCTTTGGATCGTGGGACTTTTCGGTTGTTCCCACTTCATTACAGCCTCAATCTTTGCTGGATCGACCATTATCCCTTCTTGGTTGACCACGTGACCCAAGAATTGGACTTCACGAATCCAAAAATCACATTTGGAGAACTTCGCATACAACTTCTCCTTCTTCAAGACTTCCAACACTTCTCGCAAGTGTCTGCCATGCTCCTCTTGGATTTTTGAGTAAATCAGAATGTCATCTATGAACACTATCACAGATTTATCTATAAACAGATTACAAACCCTATTCATCAAATCCATGAACGCTTCTGGAGCATTGGTTAGTCCGAACGACATAACCAAGAACTCGTAGTGTCCATATCACGTTCTGAATGCAGTCTTCTCTATATCCTGCTCTTTCACCTTCAGCTGATGATATCCTGACCTTAGGTCGATCTTTGAAAAATAACTTGAACCTTGTAGTTGATCGAATAGGTCATCAATACTCGGCAACGGATATCTATTCTTTATTGTTGCCTTGTTCAGCTCTCTGTAATCAATGCACATTCTCATACTTCCATCTTTCTTCCTTACGAATAACACCGGAGCTCCCCAGGGTGATGAACTAGGTCTAATGAAACCTTTGTCCAATAACTCCTGAAGTTGCATCATCAGCTCCTTCATCTCCGTCGGTGTTAATCGATAAGGTGCTTTTGTTATTGGCGTGGTCCCTGGTAACAAGTCTATTATGAACTTCACTTGTTTATCAGGTGGTAATCCAGGAAGATCTTCGGGAAATACTTCCGGATAATCACACACCACTGGAATACTCTGCATCACCTTCTTTTCCTTCTTGGCATCAATCACGAATGCTAAATATGATGTACATCCCTTGGTCAAACACTTCATGGCTTTCATTAGAGAAATGATTCCAAAATTTACTCTGCGTTTGTCCCCATACACCATAAACGAATCTTTCCCAGGCGGGTTTACTTTACTATCTTCTTCTTGCATAAAATTTCGGCATCATTGGCGCTAAGCCAATCCATTCCCAAAACGATGTCGAAACCATTAAGTTCGATAGGCAATAATTCCTCGTGAAACTTATTCCCATTAAGGTCGATTAAGATGTTTTTCATACGATGGCTAACAAGTACAGACTTGCCACTAGCAACTTCGACTAATAAAGCATTATCTAGTCTATCAACAGGCAAAGCTAGTTTTCTACCAAACTCATGCGAAATAAAGGAGTAGTTGGCTCCAGAATCAAACAAAATTTGAGCAGGTAATTCGTTTACGAGAAAGGTACCTGAAGCGACATCAACTTCATCTTTCGCAGCTTCAAGTGTCATCTGGAAGGCTCTCGCCTTCGGCTTTGGTGGAATGTTGGGCTTAGTTGCCTCCTTCTTCTTCGGATAGTCTTTCAAAATGTGCCCCTCTTTATTACAACCAAAACACATCCTTTTGTTGTTTGGACACTCATTGGAAAAATGCCCAATTTTTCCGCACTTGTAGCAGGTTACATCCTCACTACATTTTCCAAAGTGCATTTTCTTACACTTATCACACCACTTCACTTCGCCTCCTTTTCCTCCACCAAACTTTTTCGAATCAAATTTCGAAAATTTGCTTTTCTTACCGGAACCAGATGTTCCCTCAAGCTTTCTCTTCTCACCAACCTCAACCTTGTCGGTGGTTCTCCCCTTAATCATGTTCTCAACAGACTTGGCAGCCCATATAGCTACCTCTAGAGTATGTGCCTGACGTACTGGCACCTCATACTCCCATGGGAGTCCCTTCGCATACCGGTCAACCTTTGTCAGCTCATCTGGAACGATGCGCAAAGCAAACTCCATCTTGTCTGTAAAGTTATTGGTGTATTCATCAACTGACATGCTGTCTTTCATCAATGCCAAAAACTTGTTCTCTAACTCCAACAGATTTTGAGCCGAGCAGAACTTGCGCTTGAACTGCACCAAGAACTCTGCCCATGACAATTGCAGTGGCTCATTAGGGCTTAAAGTCTTCCCTAGAGTGTTCCACCAACGAACGGCTCCACCTCGAAATTGACGCACTGCATAGATAGTCTGTAACTTGCCTCTGCAACCACAAGTCATGAAGGCTAACTCCATTTCGGAGATCCAATTCATCACTCCAATCGGATCCTCTTTTCCATTAAAGGTCGATTGTTTGCAAGTTAGAAAGTCCTTGTACTTGCATCCCATTCCATCATTCCTTCCATCATGGTTGTTTTTCCTAACTATCGGTGGGTTGGCTTGACCAACAGATCCACTGAAGTTTCCTCCTTCCGAGTGCTCTTCATTTAAATTGGGCTCTTCCACTTGAATTGACAGTTCTTCACGATTCTGTTGAAGCAACCGCCTAGTCTCCTCCATTTGACGATCCAATATTGTTTGAATCATCATTTGTACACCAGTCATGGTTATTGGCTCAGGTGCTGCTGCTACGACAGGTATTTGTTCAATCACTGGTGGTTGATTCCTGTTTTCATCAGCATTTCCAACTCCACTTCTTGTTCTCACCATTTTTGATCTATACACTGAATAAGGTGAAATTAGATCCTCATTCACGATAGATATTCAAATCATCCTTATCACTCCGAAACGTTTACATGTTAGTTCTAATACCGTAGACGAACGCTTAGAATCCTACACACATAAGGTTTCTAGATCCGGTCTGCAACAGATCATAGATCCGAACAAATAATATCATATATGGCAAACATATAACATTTAGCATATAAAAAGTATCTTAGGCAATTTTCCTAAAATAAACTAGTGCTCGTGTCTAACATATAACAGACACACATCTCAAAATTTCACTTAGCATTCTAAGTTTAAGTCTAGAAATCCTACAAATTCCTAGTTCGCTTAAACTAATACTCTGATACCAACTGTGACATCCCCAAAATCTCGGCCATAAAAGATTGGTTTCATTTATGATTTTTAAACATTTTCAGAGTAAATCCTTTTGATTTTAAAAGAGATGCGGAATTTGTTCCCAAACACAAAGTATGATAAAATAATATTTACCAAAGCATTTAATAAAGAAATGTATTTTCATTATATAACCAAAACTCGGGATGTCATGTTCTGATACAGACCATAAAGCATAAACGATAACATTACAAGTCATTTAACAAATATATACATATACAGACTTGTAAACAAAACAACTTGATGATTATCCATCTTATGCCCTCGCGCCACTTCTTGTAATACAAAGAAACTGAGTGGGTCAGACTTGGGAGCCTGGTGAGCATATAGGGTTTTCAACCCACAATAAATAATTATATTCTTTTTCATCAACCGACAATAACCCAATTACCCATTCCCGTTATTCTCACTTTATGTCCCTAAAATAACTAACACAAGGGACCTAGTCTAAGAATATTTCATCGGGGCGACAACACATGCTTCGAGGGTTCCTCAGCAATATAAGTCAAATAAGGCAACCATGAGGGGGATGGAGTACAGCGAATGAACACCCAAGTTCATTAACACCTACATGTGGCAAGCCTGCTAGTGTTCCACAAGACTGTCTAGAAAAGTCTGTGGTCGTCATCTAAACTCCGCTAGATGAGTGAATCAAAACAACATCGAGGCCTCTCATCTGTTTATTACACACCAACTATCTACCCATGTTCTACCCAACATATTAGTAGATAAAAATATACATTTTTATACATAGTTTAAAACCTGTATAGCATGCTCAATCAATACATTTTCTACATAACAAATGAGGCACACACATAACACATATTTCATAGAGAAAAATAATCAGATCTATAAGATAGAAGAAAGTCAATATGCATTCACACACATAACAACAAAATATATACACATAGCATGTATTTCGTATAAAATACTTCATAATAATGTGTTAGAATGAAAGTAACTACACACTCACTTGATCAGAAGATGATCGGACAGCACTATGGCTTATAGAAGTAGTGTTTCTCCGTAGATCTGGAAGATCTTCACAAAAATCGGGCTCCTCGCGGGCAGGGCTTCGACTCGGGAATAACGCTCTTCGGGATCCTCAGGACTTCAGATCTTGCTTCGGGGCTCGGGAATGATACCGGGGCTTCGGGGTATCAATGACACGCAAATCGAGGCAAAAGCTGGAGAGAGAATAAGAAAATGGCCAAAAGAAATCGGCAACCTCGCATGCCCCTTTTATAGGTGTTGAACTTCGCATTACGTTGGGCGTAATGCTTCGGTACGCTGGGCGTACTCCGGATAGGGCTCCATGTGGCGAGGTTTCGGTGGTGAATCGTGGCTCGTTCTCGGACCGCATACGACCGAGGTACGCTGGGCGTACAGAAGGCTACGCTGGGCGTACCCTTCGAATCAGGTTGATGACTCCTCGGATATTATTCGATTTAAGATTAAATAAATAAATATTAATTATTTAATAAACTTCAAAAATTCATATCTTCTTCATACGAACTCCATTTTCGACGTTCTTTACATCCACGCGTAGGTGAGACTACGCTCTACAACTTTCGTTTAGATCACTAAGGCTAAATATCGCTCTATCTTAAATTCATATTTTACGTCATTCGGCGTTGTATCGGTTCTGTCGCGAAACTTCGACATGTCATAACTTCTTCGTTATAACTCGGATTTTGGCATTCCTTATATCTCCGGAATCCTTGTTTCGACCACTACAACTTATGTAAAGATATAGGGTTTATCTCATACTTTAATTTTGATGCTTATTTTATTCTTAATTCATTAAATTATAATAATTAAGAAAATAAACACATAATTCACATAATACTCAAATATTTCATCATTAATACTCCAAAAAGAGTTACAAGGGTTAACCTAGACTATTACATCAATGATAATGCCTAGCCTGGAAACGCGGGCGTTACATAATACACATATAACAGGCACATAAGGCATCCTTCCTAGATCCTTAGTCCTAATCTAGCATGCAGTTCTCATAAAGATGATACACATGTTATAGGCACATAAGGCATATTTTCTAGATCCTTAGTCCTAATCTAGCATGCAGTTCTCATAAAGCTGATACACATATCATAACATAAACATGTATGGGTAATTTGAGAGTACTTACTTGAGCTCGGCTGATTCATGAACCACACTCTTTTCTCTTTTCAAAATTCTTTGTATAAAAATGAATTTCTTTTGAAAAATTTCATACCAAGTCCTCAGTTTGAGTCCAAACACACTCGAGAGTGTGCCCGAATCCCTCAAACCAAGACTCTGATACCAACCTGAAATATCCCAAAAATACAATCCAAAAATTTCATTTTAAATCATTAAGAAATCCATAATATCAAGCATCATATAAAAACCATAAGTCGTATATGTCAAAAATATCACAAACATTTGTCAGATATATTAGAGTAAAAACATCCCAGGCTATAATAAATGGTGTGTGCACTGCAATCATCTCGAGCTCCTTTTTTGAAAACCAAAGTACTTGAAACCAAAACTGAAAACTGTAAGCACGAAGCTTAGTGAGTCTCCCCAAACTACCACATACCATACACATAATCACATAACTTGGGCCTTTCCCGCTACATTGGGCCCCGCCCGACATCAGACCGGAATCCGATATACATATAAACATATCAACAATGCATGTAACATAAACACATAACATGAACATTACTTGGGCCTAGCCCACTACATCGGGCCCCGCCCAACAACGGACAAGTCCGGCATCGGGCCCCGCCCGACATCAGACCAAAGTCCAATATGCATATATATCATATCAACAAACATATAACATAAACATATTAACTAAACCTTCCTCGGGCTTTCCCTGACATCGGACCTAGATCCGGAACATATAACACATAACTTATAACTAAATATTCATTGGGCTGGCCCTGACATCGGACCGAAGTCCAAAACACATAACAATACATGCAAGAATCACAAAGACATCAAGCATAGAGACCTTCATCACGACCCGCCCGACATCCGACCGAAGTCCGGAACACATAACATATAAACTACATCGAGCTAAACCCGACATCAGACCTAAGTTCGACATACGCTAACATACATAAACGGGCCGACCTTGGTGCCTTAGGCCCGTTCCTACTGGAAGAGGACTCACCTCGCATTGCTGAAGTCCCGCAAATAAATCCCGGGATGCTGGCTGACATACCCCCAAGCTGTCAACATCAAACAAAACCCAATTAACCATTTGGGCTTATAATGCATAACTCTAAAATCCCCACTTAGGGTAAAAAGGACCATTTTACTCCTAACCTAGCTTGGTCCAATATTAAGGCCCAAACTTACACTCTGAAGGCCCAATAGACAGATAATCAACCAAGGCCCAACTATGGCCCAATTTTCCAAATTGGACCCAAACTTCTATATGGTTTTACCTTAAGGCCCAACCATTTATTCTAGTCCAACGCTTGGCATTCTGATGGTCCAATATTTCATATTCTTCAAAGCCCAATTATGGCCTAATTTTCCAAATTGGGCCCAAGTCGTCCCAACGGGCCTTATCCTAAAGGCCAATCTAAATATTCCAGTCCATATGCTTGTTCTTGGATGACCCATTAATAGTCCAATAACCAAAGCCCAATAAAAGGCCCAAACCCAAGGCCCAAGCAAATTTAGGGTTTTCTAAACCTTAATTAGGGTTTCCAACCCAATCATGTTCCAAATTAATCCATTTGCTAAATTTTTAGATTAATTAATTATTAATTAAGTTGGGCACCACCCACTACCACCTCAGGTAGTGGTGGTCAATGGCGGCTCACGGTGACGGCCATCACCTCACGGTGGTGGTTATGATTCTAAACTAAAACATTATCAAATATCCAAAATAGCAATCTAATCATACAAATGCACACCGCCACCTAACACGTCGGCTGGTGGCGGTAGCCACCACCTCACGGTGGTGGTGGTGGGTTTTCTTCGGGTTTTCCGTCCAAATAATAATTATACATCATAATATCCCAAATAACACACACATATACTCATGCACAACCACCCTTGTGGTGGTCGTCGGTGGTCTTTACCGATCGGAAAACGGGTGTGAAGGGGCGGTGGCGGCTGGAAGGAGGGAGGCATAAGGATGGCGGCTAGAGAAAAGATTAGGGTTAGGGTTACATGGGGTGTGTCCATCCGATGGGTATAGAAGGCATCAGATCTTAAATCTCGTCTCCATGCAAACTTATATAAAAAATGGCAGAACCGGTCCCTCCCATTCACAATCTCTTCAAACATAGTCCATAACTTACCATTTAAACCCTGCCCTTAGAATTTCCTTTCAAATCAAGTCTGAAATTTACCTAACAACCCTCAGTTTTTAAAATCCTTTCATGATAAGTCCAATACTTACCAAACACCCCCCTGAATT